>NC_133134.1:69943991-69953991 GCF_048418815.1 Hemitrygon akajei
ATTCTTTGGCTTCACAAACATCCATGAAAACAGGGAAGTACCCCAAAGAATGAATGGCAGTTAAATGTTAGAACCCAAAGACCACCCCTAGCTCCCCCTCCCACACGCAAGCAACAGCAAAGCAACAACCAACCCTCCCCCCATGGGGCTTTGGAAGGTCATGCATGGTCAGAGAAGTGAAGCAACATTGTGTTCTGCTGGGGAACGGACACAGGTGAGAGATTGTGCATTAGAATCACTGAGGGATTGTCCGAGTATGGCTGGTGCTGTGCTCTGAATCTTTATATTACACATGATCTGGGCTGTACACAAATTGCCCAATCATCATCATTCCTCTGACAACATGATTGAGTTTGTCAGCATTCCACTTATCTCAGCTCCCCACCCCTATCATCGTGTGCAATCTTGGTAGGATATATTCAGAGCAGAAGGGTGGCTCAAGGCCAGGAGTGTCTGGTCAAATTTCCTGAGTGATGTGAAACAAATAATTGTTGTTATCATATTTTGTTCAGGTGAAACTCAATTAAGTTGTGTCAAAACTGTGTCATACAATTTAATATCTAGTTATAAGTGCCCGACCTACTGGTGGACATTTACTATTGTGTCCTCATACAACAGGAGATATTTTCATTTATTTCAGAATCTGGCAGTTGTTGAAGCATTGATTGCTCATCCCTAATTGTGCCTGAATCAAATGACTTTCTAAACTATTTCAGAGGCCATTTAAGAGTTAACCGAATTGATATTCACCTATAGACCCGACCAAGGAAGACAGATCAGAATCAGAATCAGGTTTATTATCACTGGCATGTGACATGAAATTTTTTAATTTAGCAGCAGCAGTTCAATGCAATACATAGTCTAGCAGAAAAAAATAAATAAAATAAAACATAATAATAAATAAACAAGTAAATCAATTACATATATTGAATATATTTAAAAGAATGTTCAAAAACAGAAATACTGTATATTAAAAAAAGCGAGGTAGTGTCCAAAGCTTCAATGTCCATTTAGGAATCAGATGGCAGAGGGGAAGAAGCTGTTCCTGAATCACTGAGTGTGTGCCTTCAGGCCTCTGTATCTCCTACCTGATGGTAACAGTGTGAAAAGGGCATGCACTGGGTGCTTGGAGGTCCTTAATAATGGACGCTGCCTTTCTCAGACACTGCTCTCTAAAGATGTGCTGGGTACTTTGTAGTCTAGTGCCAAAGATGGAGCTGATAAGATTTATAACATCTGCAGCTTCTCTCGGTCCTGTGCAGTAGCAACCCACCCTCCATACCAGACAGTGATGCAACCTGTCAGAATGCTCTCCACTGTACAATCATAGAAGTTTTTGAGTGTATTTGTTGACATGCTAAATCTCTTCAAACTCCTAATAAAGTATAGCCACTGTCTTGCCTTCTTTATAACTAATTGATATGTTGGGACCAGGTTAGATTCTCAAAGATCTTGACACTGAGGAACTTGAAGTTGCTCACTCTCTCCATTTCTGATCCCTCTATGAGGATTGGTATATGCTCCTTCGTCTTACCATTCCTGAAGTCCACAATCAGCTCTTTCGTCTTACTGACGTTGAGTGCCAGGTTGTTGCTGTGGCACCACTCCACTAGTTGGCATATCTCACTCCTGTATGCTCTCTCGTCACAACCTGAGATTCTACCAACAATGGCTGTACTGTCAGCAACTTTATGAATGGTATTTGAGCTATGCCTAGCCACACAGTCATGTGTATTTCCTACTGACTGATGAAGACTGCAGATGCTGGAATTTGAAGCAACAAACAAAAAGTTGGGGGAACTCAGCAAACCAGTCAGCATCTCCTGAGGGAACTGGATAGTTGATGTCTCAGATTGAGATTCTTCATCTGGACTCATGCTATCCAGGTGAAGAGTCTTAATGCAAAATATCAAATTGTGGGATTTGAACTCCAATCTCTGGCTTATTGTTCATTGAAACTCCTATCAAAGCTGGACAAAACAGTTCATAATGGGCAATAAAAATAGAAAAGACTGGAACTACTCACTGAAAAATGTGCTGGGTGGGATCATATGTCATACAGACTGAGTGGAATTGTCCTACTGTTACTATCTTAACCAGAGTGCCAGGCATTCCTGGGAGATGCCCAACCCCTTATTGCTTCCCTCGACTCCCTGCAGAACCGAGCCATCGAGGAGTTCAATAAAGTCTCAACATTTTTTGGAGAAGATTCAAAGGCAACAACAACAGAAGCTTTTTTTGGGATATTTGCAGAATTTATCACAAAGTTTGAGGTGAGATTTGAGATATTATTCTCAACAGATCTGTGCAGATGTTAGCCATAAATTACACCAAACATTTCCAAAGTGTCCTGACTAGATAAGTCCTACTTTTATATTTTCCTATATAAAAACAATGTTCTCCTTCTCCTATGGAAAGGGATGGTATTTGCTTTGGAGAAAATATGAGATTAGAGGATCAGTTCAGGATCAGACAAAATATTCCTGTTTGGAACCAAATTGTAAGAGAGAGAGGATAGGATTTGAATTTTGTGGTGAGAATTAGTTTCAGAAATAGAGGAGTTTAAAATTAAGTATATACAGAGAGGAAGATGAAGAATAGACTGTTTAATTTGTGAACAGTGGTGGTGAAAATGCTGGAGTTTATTATAAAACATGAAAAAGCAGAGTACTTGGAGACAAAGCCAACATCGAAAATCATACTGGACAAATCCACTGGAAATTTCTGTGGATGAAACTAGCAGAATAGATGAGGGAGAGCCCGTATGGTGTATCAGTCTTATAGAAAGAATTGATAAAGGGATTAGCTGAAGAATCAGGGTAAAGTGCTGATAAGAACAGAGAGCTGGTGGGCTGAGAGGAAACAAAGATCAAACATCAATAGGTGACAGGCACTGACCATGGGCATAGGCGCTGGGACCCCATATGCACAATATGTAAATGAGCCTTGAGCAAGATACCAAGGTGTTGCAGATTGTGGAAATGTGTAGATATGTTACAGGTGCAGTATAAAGTGGATAAATGTGAGGTTATCTAATTTGGTGATTATTACAGGAAAGCAGATTATTATCTGAAGTAGGAATTAGTTCAGGAGGACATGTAGTAAGTTCTAGGTGCCCTTGTGCAGCAAGTGATACAAGTAAACACGAGGAAGCCATAGGCTTTTAAGAAAGTAAATGATAATTTGGCCTTTATAGTAAGAACGTTTGAGCACAGGACTGAGAATATCATGCTGCAATTATTCAGGGCTTTTGTGAGCATTTTGCGCTGTTTTGTTCCCCTTGAAGATGTTCTTGCAGTGGAGTGATTTTAATGAAAATTCACTGGATTGTATGCTGAGGTGGCAGAACTGATGTTTGATGTCAACTACTCCTGTATTCAATTAGAATTTCGAAGATAAGTAGGGAGTGCAATGAAATCTGCAAAATTCTAACAGGACTACACAGTATCAGGGTGTGCAGGAGTATGGATCACAGAGTATAAGTGTAGGGTTCGTCATTTAGGACTGAGGTGAGGAGACATTCCTTTCCTTAGAAAGTGTGAACTGCTGGAGTTCTCTGCCACTGGAACAAGTTGAATCACAATAATGAAATTTATTCAGGAAGGAATCTGATATTTTTCCAGGGGTAAGGATATGTGATGAAGGCTAGAACAAGGGACTGAATTTGGATGATCAACTATGATCGTACTGAATGGTGGAACAGGCTGGAAGGACTGAATGGCCTATTGCTGCTCCTATTTTCCATGTTTCTATAGTGGGCCAATACAGTCGAGACCATGGGGAATTAAGAAGTGGTGGAGCTAACAGAGGGACTATGCTATGAGATGACAGAATTGGTTTTGGCCCTTTTTGTGTCGGTAAAACAGATTATGGATTCACTGGGCCTGGTTCCTGTTGGTGGCATAGATGTGTGAACAGAAGAGGGAATATATGATAGACACCTGTGATGTCTGCTAGTCCATGGAAATATACAGTGCCGATAAAAAGTACTCATCCTCCCCCAGAAGTTTTCATGTTCTATTGTTTTACAAAACTCAATCACAGTGGATTTAATTTGGCTTTTTAAACACTAATCCACAGAAAAAGACTCTTTCATATCAAAGTGAACACAGATCTCTACAAAGTGATCTTAATTAATTACAAATATAAAACACAAAATAATTGATTGCATAAGTATTCACCCTTCTTTAATATGACACACCACATCATCACAGGTGCGGGCAAATGGTTTTAGAAGTCACATGATTAGTTAAATGGAGATCATCTGTGTGCAATCAAGATGTTTCAATTGATTGTAGTAAAAATACTCCTGTATCTGGAAGGTCCAACTGCTCAATGGTTGGAAAAGGCAGGTTTTTCTTGTGTGGAGTACAGCAGTATTGGTTGTAGAATTACGGCTGGGGAAGGCCAGGGCCAGGGGTAGGCAGCTGCGGAGAAATGGATGGTTGTGAAGGGAGAAATAAAGGGAATGAGGAGATAGTGGGGGGATGGATGAATGAAAACAGAGACAAAGGGAATAAAAGAATAAGAAATGACAGTGGAGAGCACTCTGAAAGTGTGGAAGATGAACAAGTTTAGAGAGAAGGTGTTGTCATAATAAAGCTTAATGAGAAGGCACAAGGAAACATGAAGAAAATTAACCCGTTTGTGCTAACAACAATACTGGCAAATAAGATAAGGGAAATAGTATTTGCAAAAGTCCTTAATGATGGACTATTGGTAAGATGTGCGAATGAGGAACAGCTTGAGAAAGCACTCAAATTAAGAGAGATAGGAAAATGTAAGGTGGAATACACAGGGAGGGTGGGAGCACAAAATGGTGGTGGATGTAAAGGAGTGATCACGGAGGTACCAATGAGTATAAATATGGAGAAATTAAAGAGGAATATCAAAGGGGGAAAAGTAATGAATGTTCTAAGACTGAAAACAACAAAGGAGGGAGTGAAAAAGGAAAGTGAAACAGTATTGATTGAATTTGAAGAAGAAAGAGTGCCAGGGTAAGTGTTCCTGGGTTTCAGGAGTTACCCAGTAAGGGTGTATGTGCCAAAGCCATTGAGGTGCTATAATTGTCAAAGGTTTGGACACATAGCTAAAAACTGTAATAGGCAGAGGAGATGTGCTAGATGTGGGGGTGATCATGAGTATGGAAAGTGCGGAACAGGAGTGCAAACAAAATGCTGTAATTGTGGAGGAGCTCATAATGTGGCATATAGTGGGTGTGAGGTTATGAGACGGGAGAATAAAATTCAAGAAATAAGAGTGAAAAGAAAGATCACATGCAGAAGCTGTAAGAATGTCAAGAGAACAGAATAATGCTTCTAATGAACAGGGAGCAAGAGGGATGCAAGAGATGCAACAAAGAACAAATGACAGGATTTATGTAGTCAAAAAGGCTCTAGTAACATTCATTGCAGGAGTGATTACGGCTGAGGTAAATTCAAAAAAATGAAAAAATTCAGCTGGTTGTCAAAGCAGCAATGAACCATTTAGGGTTCATAGGATAGACATGGGAGGAAGTGAGGGAAAACCTCAATAATCAGTCAAACCAGGAAGTATCAAAGGTTGGTTAATACTAATTATGGTGATTCTTTTGCAATGGAATGCAAGGAGCTTACTGGCCAATATCCAGGAATTCAAGCAGTTTATTAAAGAAATGATTGTAGTGTGTATTCAGGAGACTTGGTTGAAACCAACTTTAGACTTTGTGGTATATGGGTATACAATGATAAGGAAAGATAGAAATCTAGGGGGAGGAGGGGGTTGTGCTATATTAATCAAAAAAGGTATACCATATGGGGTACTGGAAAAGGGAAATGATCAGGAATACATAGTGGTGGAAGTGGTTATAATTAACTACTACAATCCATGTAAAAGGTTGGATTTGAACAGCCTACTAAGGATACAAGGACAAGACAGACATAAAGTAGTGTGGTGTGCAGATTTCAATGCTCACAGCACAATATGGGAGGATGCGTTTACAGATTCAAATGGAAAGGTAATTGAAGGTTTGATGGAAGAAAAGGATTTGATGTGTATGAATGATGGTAGAGGAACAAGGATAAACATAACAGCAAGAACTGAGTCAGTATTAGATATTACGTTAGTGTCTAGTACCTTGGCTGGCGTTAGTAACTGGGGAGTTTGGACTGCTTCAACAGTAGGCAGCGATCACTACCCAGTTTCATGTTCAGTGGGTGAAAGAGTTGAAGTAAGACCAGGCGGTGGAATCCCAAAGTGGGTGTTTGGAAAAGCAGATTGGGGTAAGTTCTAGAAGTTGAGTGAAGAAGCATTGACAAAGATTAACATTTCTGGAAATATAGATGAATTAAACAGTCAGGTGACTTCAGCAATTATTATGGCAGCAGAAGGATCTATACCCAGGAGTAAAAATAGGATGAATAGAAAACTGGTACCATGGTGGACAGAGGAATGTTGTCAGGCAGTAAAAAACAGGAATAGAGCATTCAGACTAGTTAAAAGAACCCACAACATGCAGCATTTGATTCAATATAAGAAGGCACAGGCAGTGGTGAGAACTATATGTCAAGCTAAAAGGACAAGTTGGAGGAGTTTTTGCAACAAAATAGGAAGAACAATGCCTGTGGGAGAGGTATGGGGAATGATTAAGAGGATGGGAGGAGATAGAAGGGAATGGGATTATCCAGTAATAATATCTGAGGAGGAAACAGCAGTCTCCAGCAGGGATAAGGCTGAGATCATGGCCACGTCATTTGTAAAGGTACACAGTTCAGAAAATTTGTCTGAAGAAGGGAGAAGGAGAAGGGAAAGAACAATGAGTCAACACCCAGGTGTGTTAAACAGGAGGGAAGAAACTGATGATATAATTGATGAACCATTTACGTTGGCAGAGATGATGAGAGCAATAAAGAGATTGAGACCAACCTCCCCAGGGAAAGATCTGATATGCTATGTTATGCTAAAAAATCTAGGAGAAGGAGCGCTCTTGAAGTTGCTGCAACTTTACAACAGAGTGTGGGAGGAGGGAAGATTACCAAGTGCATGGAAAGAAGCAGTAGTAATTCCAATAAGGAAACCTGACAAGGATCCATCAAAACCCACTAGCTACAGGCCAATAGCATTAACATCAAATATATACAAGATAATGGAAAGGATGATAACATAGAAACATAGAAAATAGGTGCAGGAGTAGGCCATTTGGCCCTTTGAGCCTGCACTGCCATTCAGTATGATCATGGCTGATCATCCAACTCAGAACCCTATACCTGCTTTCTCTCCATACCCCCGATCCCTTTAGCCACAAGGGCCATATCTAACTTCCTCTTAAATATAGACAATGAACCGGCCTCAACTGTTTCCTGTGGCAGAGAATTCCACAGATTCACCACTCTCTGTGTGAAGAAGTTTTTCCTCATCTCGGTCCTAAAAGGCTTCTCCTTTATCCTTAAACTGTGACCCCTCGTTCTGGACTTCCCCAACATCGGAAACAATCTTCCTACAACGCCTGTGGGAGAGGTATGGGGAATGATTAAGAGGATGGGAGGAGATAGAAGGGAATGGGATTATCCAGTAATGATATCTGAGGAGGAAACAGCAGTCTCCAGTGGGAATAAGGCTGAGATCATGGCCACGTCCATGGCCTGTCCAATCGCTTTAGAATTTTATACGTTTCAATAAGATCCCCCCTCAATCTTCTAAATTCCAGTGAGTATAAGCCTAGTCGATCCAATCTTTCTTCATATGAAAGTCCTGCCATCCCAGGAATCAATCTGGTGAACCTGCATGCCCACCTTCAATGACTGGTGTACAATGACACCCAGGTCTCGTTGTATCTCCCCTTTTCCTAATCAGCCACCGTTCAGATAATAATCTGTTTTCCTGTTCTTGCAACCAAAGTGGATAACCTCACATTTATCCACATTAAATTGCATCTGCCATGAATTTGCCCACTCACCTAACCTATCCAAGTCACCCTGCATCCTCTTAGCATCCTCCTCACAGCTAACACCGCCGCCCAGCTTCGTGTCATCCGCAAACTTGGAGATGCTGCATTTAATTCCCTCGTCTAAATCATTAATATATATTGTAAACAACTGGGGTCCCAGCACTGAGCCTTGCGGTACCCCACTAGTCACTGCCTGCCATTCTGAAAAGGTCCCGTTTACTCCCACTCTTTGCTTCCTGTCTGCCAACCAATTCTCTATCCACATCAATACCATACCCCCAGTACCATGTGCTTTAAGTTTGCACACTAATCTCCTGTGTGGGACCTTGTCAAAAGCCTTTTGAAAATCTAAATATACCACATCCACTGGCTCTCCCCTATCCACTCTACTAATTACATCTTCAAAAAATTCTATAAGATTCATCAGACATGATTTTCCTTTCACAAATCCATGCTGACTTTGTCCGATGATTTCACCTCTTTCCAAATGTGCTGTTATCACATCTTTGATAACCGACTCTAGCATTTTCCCCACCACCGATGTCAGACTAACCAGTCTATAATTCCCCGGTTTCTCTCTCCCTCCTTTTTTAAAAAGTGGGGTTACATTAGCCACCCTCCAATCCTCAGGAACTAATCCAGAATCTAAGGAGTTTTGAAAAATTATCACTAATGCATCCACTATTTCTTGTGCTACTTTCTTAAGCACTCTGGGATGCAGAGCATCTGGCCCTGGGGATTTATCTGCCTTTAATCCCTTTAATTTACCTAACACCACTTCCCTACTAACATGTATTTCCCTCAGTTCCTCCATCTCACTAGACCCTCGGTCCCTTACTATTTCCGGAAGATTATTTATGTCCTCCTTAGTGAAGACAGAACCAAAGTAGTTATTCAATTGGTCTGCCATGTGTTTGTTCCCTATGATCAATTCACCTGTTTCTGACTGTAAAGGACCTACATTTGTCTTGACCAACCTTTTTCTTTTCACGTATCTATAAAAGCTTTTACAGTCAGTTTTTATGTTCCCTGCCAGCTTTCTCTCATAATCTTTTTTCCCTTTCCTAATTAAGCCCTTTGTCCTCCTCTGCTGGTCTCTGAATTTCTCCCAGTCCTCAGGTGTGCCGCTTTTTTTTGCTACTTTATATGTTTCTTCTTTGGACTTGATACTATCCCTAATTTCCCTTGTCAGCCACGGGTGCACTACCTTCCCTGGTTTATTCTTTTGCCAAACTGGGATGAACACTTGTTGTAGTTCATCCATGCGATCTTTAAATGCTTGCCATTGCATATCCACTGTCAACCCTTTAAGTATCATTTGCCAGTCTATCTTAGCTAACAGAAAGGTTATCATATGAGCTTGAGAAGAGGGGAATGCTGGCAAGTTATCAGAGTGGTTTTAGGAAGGGAAGGAATTCCATGGACTCAGTGACAAGGTTAGAGACTAAAATAAGAAAGGACCAGGCAAATACAGAGTCAGTAGTTGCAGTGCTTTTTGACATAAAAAAAGCCTATGACATGATGTGGAAGGAGGGATTGTTAATTAAACTACTCAAGATGGGGGTTGGTGGGAGAGTTTTTAATTGGATAAAAGATTTTTTGTTTGGTAGGAAAATTCAAGTTCGGATTGGGTCAGAATTATCAAATCAGTACATAGTGGAAAACAGCACACCTCAGGGTAGTGTGATTAGCCATTACGTTTCATCATTATGATCAATGATGTCTTCACAAAGGTACCAGTGGATATAGGTAGGTCACTGTTTGCGGATGGTGGGGCCTTGCGGAAAAGAGGCAGGAACATCAAGCATATAATCAGGAAGCTATAAGGAGCAATTGATGAAGTGGTGGAGTGGGGTAATGATTGAGGATGTAGATTTTCAGTAGAGAAAACTCAAACTGTATGTTTCACCAGGAAAAGAATTGAGGTAAGGAACCATAGAACACTATATAATCCTTATAACCCATATAATCCTTACAAAAATAAGTACTAAACCCACACTACCCCATAACCCTCCATTTTTCTTTCATCCATGTGCCTGTCCAAGAGGCTCTTAAATACTCCTAATGTTTTAGCCT
>NC_133134.1:72105255-72262755 GCF_048418815.1 Hemitrygon akajei
CTCTCAGCCCCAACCACCTGCCTTTTCCCTGTATCTTTTCATGCCCTGACCAATCAAGAATCTATCAACCTCTGTGTTAAATAAACCCAATGACTTGGCCTCCACAGCTGCCTGTGCCAACAAGTTCCACAGATTCACCACTCTCTGGCTAAAGAAATTCCTCCTCATCTCTGTTCTAAAATGATGCTCTTTAATTTTGAGGCTGTGTCCTCAGGTCTTAGGACCTGAAAACATCTGCTCCACATCCACTCCATTGAGACCTTTCAAAATTCAATAGGTTTCAATGAGATCACCCCTCATTCCTCTGAATTCTAGTGAATGCATGCTTACAGCCATCAAACGGTCCTCATACGATAAGCTTTTCAATCCCAGAATCATTTTCGTGAACCCCCTTTGAAACTTCTCCAATGTCGGCACATCCTTTCTTAGATCAAAACTGCTCATAATACACCAAGTGCTTTATACAATTTCAACATTACATCTTTGGTTTAATATTCCAGTCCTCTCGAAATGAATGCTAACATCGCATTTGTCTTCCTCACCACCAAATTAACCTGCAAATTAACCTTTAGTAATTCCCAAGTACATTTGCACCTTAGATTTTTGAATTTTCTTTCCAGTTAGAAAATATTCAACCCTCTTATCTCTTCTACCAAAGTGCATGACACACAATTCCTGACACTGTATTCCAACTGCTGCTTCTTTGCCCATTCTCCCAATCTGTCTAAGTCCTTCTGTAGCCTCTCTACTTCCTCAAAACTACCTGCCCCTCCACCTCTCTTCGCATTACCAACAAACTAGGCCACGAAGCCATCGATTCCATCATCCAAGTCATTGACATATCACGTAAAAAGAATACAAACACAACGCTGGAAGAACTCAGCAGGTCAGGCAGCATCCGTGAGAAAAGAGTAGCCAACGTTTCGGGCCGAGACCCTTCATCAGGAATGGGGGGGAAGAGAGGGCCGAAGCCCAGTAATAGAGATAGGGGAGGGGGTAGGGCCTAGAGGCGCCAGGTGGAAAACCAATCAGAGGAAAGATAAAGTGGGGAGGGGATAAGCATGAAAGAACTGTAGAGATAAAGAAGCAGAAAGTTGAAAGGGAAGAGAGGCAGAGAGGGACCTGGGATAGGGGAAGAGGGAGGGAATTACCGGAAGTTGGAGAATTTGATGTTCATACCAAGGGGCTGGAGACTACCCAGACGGTATATGAGGTGTTGCTCCTCCAACCTGAGTTTGGCCTCATCATGGCAGTAGAGGAGGCCATGTATGGACATATCCAAATGGTAATGAGAGGCAGAGTTGAAGTGGGTGGCAACCGGGAGATCCTGTCTGTTGTAGGTGCTCAACGAAGCGGTCCCCCAATCTGCGTCGGGTCTCGCCGATGTAGAGGAGGCCACACCGGGAGCACCGGATGCAATAGACAACTCCAGCAGACTAGCAGGTGAAGTGTTGCCTCACCTGGAAGGACTGTCTGGGGCCCGGGATGGTGGTAAGGTGGGAGGTGTGGGGACAGGTGTAGCATTTGGGCTTGCAGGGATAAGTGCTAGGTGCGAGTTCTGTGGGGAGGGACGTGTGGACCAGGTAGTCGTGGATGGAACGATCCCTGCGTAAAGCTGAGAGGGGTAGGGAGGGAAAGATGTGCTGGGTGGTGGGGTCCTGTTGAAGGTGGCGGAAGTTGCGGAGGACAATATGTTGGATCCGGAGGCTGGTGGGGTGGTAGGTGAGGACAAGGGGAACCCTGTCCCTGTTGTGGTGACGGGAGGATGGGTTGAGGGCTGAAGTGCGGGAAGTGGAGGAGATGCGGGTGAGGGCATCTTTGATGATGCCAGAAGGGAAATCACGTAAAAAAAAGCAGTCCCAACACAGATCACTGTGGAACACAGTCACTTTATTCCCACTCTTTGCCATATGCCAATCAGTCAATGCTCTATCTGTACTATTATCTTTCCTGTAATATCATGGGGTCTTAACTTGTTAAGCAGCTTCATGTGTGGCACCTTGTCAAAGGCCTTCTGAAAATCCAAGTACACAACATCCACTGATTCTCCTTTGTCCATCCTGTTTGTTATTTCTTCAAAGAATTCCAACAGTTTTGACAGGTAATATTTTTCCTTCAGGAAGCCACGCTGACTGTGGCCTTTTTTATCATGTGCCTCCAGGTACGACAAAACCACATCCTTAACAATCAATCGACTCCAGCATTATCTCAACTACTGATATCTGACCAACTGGCTTGTAATTTCCTTCCTTTTGCCTCTCTCATTCCTTGAAGAGTGGACTGGCATTTGTAATTTTCCATTCCTACGGAAGCATGACAGAATCAATTGATTCTTGTAACTTTTTTACTAATGCCGCCACAATCTCATCAGCCACCTCTTTCTGATCACTGGGGTGTGTACCATCTGGCCCAGGTGACTTATCTACCTTCAGACTTTTCCCTTTCCCTAGAACCTTCTCCATTGTAATAGCAACTTCACACACTTCTGCCCCCTGACACACTCGAACTTTGGGCAAACTGCTAATGTCTTCCATAGTGAAGACTGATGCAAAATTCTATTTCAGTTCATCTGCCTTTTCCTTGTCACCCATCGTTACCTCTTTAGCATCATTTTCCAGCAGTGACCTCTCCTACTCTCACCTCTCCTTTTTACTTTATGCATTTGAAGAAACTAATATCATTGATAACTTTAATATCATTGGCTACCTTACCATTGTATTACATCTTTTCCTTCTTTATAACTTTTTTAGTTGCCTTCTGTTGGTTTTTAAAAGCGTCCCAAATCTCTAACATCCTACTAGTTCTTGCTCTATTATATGCCCTCTCTCTGGCTTTTATTTTGGCTTTGACTTCTCTTGTCAGCCACGGTTGTGTCATCCTGCCTTTAGAATACTTTTTGCTCTTTGGGATGTATCTATCCTGTACCTTCCAAATTTCTCCCAGAAACTCTAGCCATTGTCAAGTCAAGTCACTTTTATTGTCATTTTGATCATAACTGCTGGTACAGTACATAGTAAAATTGAGACAACGTTTTTCAGGACCACGGTGTTACATGACAGTACAAAAACTAGACTGAACTACGTAAAAAACAACACAGAATAAAAAAAAAACTACACTAGACTATAGACCTACCCAGGACTGCAATAAAGTGCACAAAACAGTGCAGGCATTACAATAAATAATAAACAAGACAATAGGGCAGTAAGGTGTCAGTCCAGGCTCTGGGTATTGAGGAGTCTGATAGCTTGGGGGAAGAAACTGTTACATAGTCTGATGGTGAGAGCCCAAATGCTTTGGAGCCTTTTCCCAGACGGCAGGAGGGAGAAGAGTTTGTACGAGGGGTGCGTGGGGTCCTTCGTAATGCTGTTTGCTTTGCAGATGCAGCATGTAGTGTAAATGTCCGTGATGGCGGGAAGAGAGACCCCGATGATCTTCTCAGCTGACCTCACTATCCGCTGCAGTGTCTTGTGATCCGAGATGGTGCAATTTCTGAACCAGGCAGTGATGCAGTTGCTCAGGATGCTCTCAATACAACCCCTGTAGAATGTGATGAGGATGGGGGGTGGGAGATGGACTTTCCTCAGCCTTTGCAGAAAGTAGAGACTCTGCTGGGCTTTCTTTGCAATGGAGCTGATGTTGAGGGACCAGGTGAGATTCTCTGCCAGGTGAACACCAAGAAAGTTGGCGCTCTTAACGATCTCTACCAAGGAGCCGTCTATGTTCAGAGTCTATGTTCACTCTGTGCCCTCCTGAAGTTCTGCCCTGTCATCATCCCTGCCAGTTTTCTTTTCCAATCAATATTGGCCAATACCTCTTTCATGCCTCTGTAATTCTCTTTACTCCATTATAATATTGACATATCTGACTTCAGCTCATCCTGTCAAATTGGAGTGTGTATTCCATCACATTATGAAAACTACCCCTAATGGTTCCTTTACCTGAAGCTCTCTGATCAATTGTGGTTCATTGCATAACACTCAGTTCAGAATAGCTAATCCCCTAGTGGGCCCAACCATGAGGTGCTCCAAAAAGCCATCTTGTAGGCATTCTAGAAATTCCCCCTCTTGGGATCCAGCACTAACTTAATTTTTGCAATCTACCTGCATACTGAAATCCACCATGACAATCGTTACATTATCCTTTTAGCATGGATTTTGATTCTCGTGTTGCAACTTGTAGACCACATCCTTACTACTGTTTGGGGGTCCCTTTTGTACAGGTCGTGCCATCCCCAGAAGAGATTCCAATGATCCCTAAATCTGAATTCCTGCCCCCTGAACCAGTTCCTCAGCCATACATTCATCTGCCAAATCGTCCTTACTAGTGTGTGGCATGGGCAGCAATCCAGAGATTACTACCCTAGAATTCCTTTCTTTCACCTTTCCACCTGGTTATCTAAAATTTCTCTTCAGAACCTCCTCACCTTTCCTACCCATGTGTACTAATATGTGTGCTATTAATGTGTACCCATGTGTGCCAATATATACCAAGATTTCTGGATGCTCTTCCTCCCCCTTTAGAATGCCATGAACCCAATCCTTGACCCTGGCATCAGGAAGGTAACATCTATCGCTCCCACAGAATCTTGTCTTTGTTCCTCTGACTCAGAAATCTCCTATCAACACTGAAGTCCTCTTCACCTCTCTTCTCTTCTGAGCCACAGCACCAGATTCAGTGCCAGAGACACGGTTACTGCAGCTGCCCCGCTGATAGATTGTACCCCTCAACAATATCTTCAGTGGTATACTTATTATTGAGGAGAACAGCCTTGTCTTCCTTCCCTTACCCCCACCTTTTTATTTTGGCATCTTCCCCCTTTCTTTCCAGTCCTGAAGAAGGTCACAGTCTGAAACGTCAACTGTTTATTCATTTACAAAGATGCTGCCTGAGTTCCTCCAGGATTTTGTGTGTGTTGCTCTGGATTTCCAGCATCTGCAGAAACTCATGTTTATAAAGTCAAGGTTGAATTTATTGTCATATGCTGAAGTAAATGTATGCACGGGGCAATGAAAAATTTAACTTGCAGAAGAATCACAGGCACAGAGCATCAGATAAGCAGCATTTACAAGAGAAATATAAATGTAAATTATAAAATCCTGAATGATTAAAGTTATAAGTCCTGGTACTTCTCCCTGCAAACAAGGCAAGTGCTACACACCTGCCCCTTCAGCTCCTTCCTCACCATATTTCTGGGCCCCAAACAGTCCTTCCAGGTGAGGCAAGGTTTCACTCGTGAATCTGCTGGGGTCGTCTACTGCATCCGGTGTTCCCAGTGAGACCTGATGTAGATCGGGGCACCACTTTGTTGAGCACCTTCACTCCACTTGCAACAAACAGGATTTCCCGGTAGCCTGCCATTTTAATTCCATTGCCCATTCCCACTCTGTGGACTTACGGATTTTATAGAACCATAGAACATTACAGCACAGAAACAAGCCTTTTGGCCCTTCTTGGCTGTGCCGAACCATTTTTCTGCCTAGTCCCACCGACCTGCACCTGGCCCATATCCCTCCATACACCTCTCATCCATGTACCTGTCCAAGTTTTTCTTAAATGTTAAAAGTGAGCCCACATTTACCACTTCATCTGGCAGTTCATTCCACACTCCCACCACTCTCTGTGTGAAGAAGCCTCCCCAAATGTTCCCTTGAAACTTTTCCCTCTTCACCCTTGTGGTGAACTACATATACCTGTCTGGACCCCCCCCCCCCCCCACTGACTGCTCCTGTGGCTCCTCCCACAGACCCCGGTATAAAGGCGATTGGGGCCTGAGCCCTGCCCTCAGTCTCCAGGATGTAGTGTGGTGGTCAATTGCTGCTTGTTCTTTCTTCCAGCCAATAAAAGCCTATATCTCGCCTCATGTCTCAGAGAGTTATTGATGGTGCATCAACCCTTAACCCATGTCCTCTGGTTTTTTTCTCCCCTAGCCTCAGTGGAAAAAGTTTGCTTGCATTCACTCTATCTATACCCAAAGAAATTTTATATACCTCTATCAAGTCTCCCCTCATTCTTCTACACTCCAGGGAATAAAGTGCTAACCTATTCAACCTTTCTCTGTAACTCAGTTTCTCAAGTCCCAGCAACATCCTTGTAAACCTTCTCTGCACTCTTTCAACCTTATTAATATCCTTCCTGTAATTTGGTGACCAAAACTGCCCACAATACTCCAAAGTTGGCCTCACCAATGCCTTATACAACCTCACCGTAACATTCCAACTCTTATACTCAATACTTTGATTTATAAAGTCCAATGTACCAAAAGCTCTTTTTACGACCCTATCTACCTGTGACACCACTTTTAGGGAATTTGTATCTGTATTCCCAGATCCCTCTGTTCTACTGCACTCCTCAGTGCCCTACCATTTACCTTGTATGTTCTACCTTGGTTTTTCCTTCCAAAGTGCAATACCTCACACTTGACTGTATTAAACTCCATCTGCCATTTTTCAGCCCATTTTTCCAGCTGGTCCAGATCCCTCTGCAAGCTTTGAAAACCTTCCTCACTGTCCACTACACCTCCAATCTTTGTATCATCAGCAAATTTGCTGATCCAATTTACCACATTATCATCCAGATCATTGATATAGATGACAAATAACAATGGACCCAGCACTGATCCCTGTAGCACACCACTAGTCATAGGCCTCCAGTCAGAGAAGCAATCCTCCACTACCACTCTCTGGCTTCTCCCATCGAGCCAATCTCTAATCCAGTTTACTTCCTCACCATGTATACCTAGCGACTGAATCTTCCTAACCTCCCATGTTCTGTTTTTTTCAGCCATTCTATCCATTTAGTTGTGCAAAGGGATGGATGGGGTTTTGGGGGGCACGCGATATTCTTGTTCCTTTCGGTGTGGGGGGAAGGAGGTTTGGAGGTTGATGATCGGGATACTGTTCTATTTTTGTGTGGGGTGTTGGTTTGATATTTCTCGCTGAGCAACTTTTATGTTCTTTTTTTGTTTAATGGCTATCTAGAAAAGACGAACCTCAGAGTCGTGTGTGGATACATACTTTGATAATAAATGAACCTTTGAGCCTTTGACATGTCAGTCCTTAGCTGTCTCTACAGACACAATGCTGTTGCTCCTCCAACTCAGGCTGGAGGAAGAACACTCATAGTCTGTCTGGGTAGCTTTTAAACCTGATGGCATGAACATTGATTTCTCTAACTTCCAGTAACTTCTCCCCTTGTCCTTCTTTTTCCATTCCCCATTCTGGGTCCCCTCTCACCCTTTCTCTTCTCCTCACTTGCCCATTATCTCCCTCTAAGTCCCCTCTTCCTTCCCTTTCTCCCATGGTCTACTGTCCTCTGCTTCCACCAGTCTCTTCCCAGCTTCTCACTTCATCCTCCACTTCCCCCTCAACTGGTTTTACCTATTACCCTCTTTCTCCTTCCATTCCTCCAACCTTCTTATTCTGGCTACCTCCCCCTTGCTTTCCAGTCGTGATGAAGGGTCTCCGCCTGAAACATTGACCATTTATTCCCTCCATGGATGCTGCCTGACCTGATGAGTTTCTCCAGCATTGTGTGTGTGTGTTGCTCTGGATTTCCAGCATCTGCAGAATCACTTGTGTTTTCTCTAATTAACAGAAATTATTATCCGTTTTTATAAGGAAGAGAAAGATCACAATTATAACAAAAATAAATCTATATAGAAAAGCAGCACAGAGACATAGTGACATACTGTATAAGCTGCCTTATCTAGGGGGACACTCTTCACTGCCAGACCTGCACAGACAAGACGAGCTCACCTTACCCCGAGAGGAGGCTTCCACTAGTTCAGGATTTACTTCAGGAACACAAACTAAACATAAACTGTGCTCTAGTTTTGCAAGATTCAAAGTGCAATTATTATCAAATAATGTATAAGTTATACAACCTTGAGATTGTTTGCAAAACCAACAACATTCTGAACCGAATTGAGTTCTTAGATCCAAATCCCCTGAGCAGTTTGGAGTAGGATCAAAGCCTTGGTAGTCAGGTAGCGGGGCAAGTTGCCACAAAGTTCGCAGACACAAAACATAGCAGCGGGGGAGAGGGGGGGCAGTCTCACAGTCTTAATGCGGAGCCCCCAGACTATCAGAGCCGGCATTTAAATTGTCTGAACCTCGTACTAGGACCTGGACTCTGCTGCAGTGAATTGTTCCAGGCCTAGATTTCACTGTCAAAGAAGCCGTTCTCAACTTTTCCAAGTCGGCTCGGTGCCCAGCGGGATCCAACTTTGCCCAACTCTAGACATCCTGCCTTTCCAGACTATCTGAACTGGCGTTTAAATTATCTAAACAGCATATTGTACCTTGCATTAGGACCAGGCCTCACTGCGGTGAATTGCTCTGTGCCTAGAACATGCCAGCCAGTGATTCACTTCGAATCTGGATTTTTCTGCCAAAGAAGCCGTTCTCGACCTCTCCAAGTTGGCTCAGTGCCCAGAGGAATCCACCCTCGCACCCGGGTTAGTTAGATGGGCATCGGAACTCCCCTGTCCCGTCTTCTCCCCTCCAAATCATCCACTCCAACCAGCATGGCTCCAACTTCAAGTGTGGTGATTTTGCAGCTCACCAGTAGGGCACATCTCTCAAATTCACTTTACCCTCACTCGCCTCTTTATTGTTTGTGGTGATAGTTTACCACAAAACTACTTCAAAAAAAGTAATATTTTCAATTGAATTCCTTTGGTTTTGAACCACCAGCTGTCACATGCCTTCAGTGGTGTCATCTTAAACACAAATTACACAATTAAACACTAACACCATCTTAAACACAAATTACACAATTAAACACTAACACCATCTTAAACACAAATTACACAATTCTACCGAAAAGCATTGAAGTTCACAGCATTGCAAAGTCATTGGGTATATTTAAAGCAGAAGTTGATAGATTCTTTATTAGTGAAAGGTTATGGGGAGAAGGCAGGAGAGTGGGGGTGAGAGGGATAATAAATCAGTCATGATGCAATGCCAGAGCAAACTCCATGTGCTGAATGGTTGCTATACTGAGGTAGTAATTGGGATTATGCAGGTTGGTTCAAGAACCAAGTGGCTGAAGGGAAGTAGATGCTCCTGAACCTGGTGGGTGGAATTTCAGTCTTCTCCAATAGCAGCTGCGAGAAGATGGCCTGAGACAAATATCCAATTTGCATTAGGGAAACATGCGTTAGAGCAGAACTACCTGTATGAGAAAGTGTGAAGAACAAAGGGCTGAATAGGTATGATGTGCTAATGATATTAATGACTGGTCAGGTGGATCAAAGCAGAAAGAAGCTATGGTTTTGGCAAGGGCAAACAATGGCACTATGCATAAAACCATCAGACATAGGAACAGAATTAGGCCATTTGGCCCATTGAGTCTGCTCCACCATTCAATCATGACTGATTTGTTGTCCCTTTCAACCCCATTGTGCTTTGCTTTCCCCATAACGGTGTGGTACAGCATCCATACTGGTGCTGCTCTCCAGTGTTCGCTCGGTGGAAAATAGGCTAGACTGCATTTGACTACAGATTGCTTATTAATTATTATTATTTCTTTTTGTATTTGCACAGTTTGTGGTCTTCTGTCCTCTGGTTGAACGCCCTAGTTGGGTGGTCTTTCATTATGTTATGGTTATTATTCTGGTGACTTATTGAGTATGCCCACAAGAAAATGCCAGGGGTGGTGGTGGAGGCTAATTTGTTGGGGACATTTAAGAGACTCTTATATAGTAACATGGATGACATTAAAATGGAAGGTTGTGTGGGAGGGAAGGGTTAAATTGATCTTAGAGTAGGTTGAAAAGGTTGGCACAACATTGTGAGCAAGAGGGCCTGTATTATGCTGTAATATACTATATTCTAAGTAGACTCAACATGCTGTATGCTGGTGACACAAACTAACTTGAAAAGGACTCTTCGAACATTAACTTCTGCCTCCTAATAACTGCTAACTGACATTTTCTCTCAGAATGTGCAAATAAAATAAACCAGAAAAGGAGAAACTCAGTATTTACTGAGAATCAGGACTGATGGGCAAAGATCACAACCAATCAAGAATGGGAACTTACACCTCTTCCCTTGCTCAGTGGATGACTAAATTTAGAACCATTCATTGAGTTGCTGTTCCCATACGTTGACCCTCAAATCCTTCTCTGTATCAGAATATTTACAGGTGATAAACAGAGATTGAGGTGACCTGGTACGACACCAATTACACTCACAAATTTCTACCGATGCACTGTGGAGAGCATTCTGGCAGGTTGCATCACTGTCTGGTATGGAGGGGCCGCTGCACAGGATTGCTAAAAGCTGCAGAAAGTTGTAAACTCGGCCAACTCCATCATGGGCACTAGCCTCCCCAGCATTGAGCCCATCTTCAGAAAGTGATGCTTCAAAAAGGCGGCATCCGTCATTAAAGACCCTCCACCACACAGGACATGCCCTTTTCTCATTGCTACCGTGAAGGAGGAGGCACATCTTATATCGGTTCTTTCTACACTGTCACACTCAGTGTTTCAGGATCTGCTTCTTCCCCTCTGCCGTCAGATTTCTGAACGGACAATGAATCCCTGTATACAACCTCTCTATTTGCACTGCTTATTTAATTTTTTCATACATATACTTATTATAATTCATATTTTTTATTATTATGTACTGCTATCATGAAACAACAAGTTTCACAAATGTGATATTAAACCTGATTCTGATATAAAATTAACAATTTTCTATTCTTCCTCATTAAAAACACAGTTCTCCATATTCGCCTCAGTATGTAACTGGTTGTTGCAACTCTCTGCATCCTTCCCAGTTCATCTTGCATGAAGCTTTGTAACGCCAACAACAATTTATAGGTTATCTTCAGTATATACAGTAGAGCAGTACAGTGTAGGTCAGGTCCTTGGGCCCACAATGTTGTGCCAAACTAGTTAAGCTCATGATACCCAATTAACTTATTTGTATCTGTGTGAATATAGTCCAACCACCACTCCATTGCCAACAACTGCAGAAGGTGGATTCCAGTTAACTGAGGCACGTTGGGACCAGTACATTTTGGTTCAATTAAGTGGCTGCCACAATTAGCTGAAGTTTCATGGAAATAGTTAAAAAGGTATATAAAAGACAAACTACTGTTTAACTGAGTAACAAATTATGTATTTAAATGAAATATGGAACACATTAGAACACTACAGTACTATAAAACTTCGCATCAGTTCAAAAGTTATCGACGACACACTGCCGCATTGTTTTGATTGATTGTAAATGAACAAAATCAGCCGCAGACACCTAGTGTGGATAATGGACTGCCTTCGTACAATGCTACAATGCATCCTCCAAATCTTCATTTACATTGTAACATTTAAGATGATTCAAATTCTACATAAATTCTTAACTTTTTGAAGTAGTTTCATTTCCACTCACGGCCATTTCTGGTATCTCTAAGCCTGAATGCGTGAAACCGCAGTGAGAAAAATGGTTCGGAACTGTCTTACTGCTTGTCGAAGTGGTGAAATCATTTCATTTTCACTCCTGTCCTTTTCTGGCATCTCTAAACTACAAAGCTCGAAACCACGGTGAGCAAAACAGTTCCAAATTGTTCCTTGCTTATTTCTTGCCAACTATCAGTGACAAGAATCACTGCATTTTTGAATATTAAAACATGCAACAGATGCTGCGTAAAAACTATTTGCTCTAACCATGGTATAATGTCTAATGAACACCAGAACTAGTTAGAACCTGTTTGGCAACAGTCTCCTATTCCAGTTAAGCAGCATAGCATTCCAAATAAACAAAGGGAATCCTGGCTTTTACTCAAATAGGTTTTGTTCTTTAAGACTTGTCCCAAAATAGTTTCTAACTCGCATCAGTCGCGTTGTAGTTGTGTGGCTGATAGACACTACACCGTGCTTAGGGCAAACAATTTTTAGATAGCATCAGTTGTGTGTTTGTGTTCAAAAAGCAGTGATTTTGTCACTGACAATTGGTGAGAAATAAACAGTAAGATGATTTGGAACTGTTTTGCTCACTGAGGTTTCAAGGATTGAAGCTTGGAGATGCCAGAAAAGGACAGGAGTGAAAATGAAATTATTTCACTACTTCAACAAGTTAGCACTACGAACTTATTGACCTTCAATGTTACTTTTAGTTCCCAGCGACCACATCCCAGTACACCACTTCACCAGGCAGGCTAGAACAGGTGAGGGCAGCCAGCGGGTTTCATACCACGGTGCCTGTCCTTGCATGTGAAGTCCACTCCGGCAGTCTGGGCAGATGAGATCTACGGTGAGATCCAACGGCCAGGAAGAGTGAAGGGCACGACAAGGCACAGAAGAAGACATGGTCATCCAGTGTAAGCAGGGAAAACCCTAGTTATGTGATGCACCATCAATAACTCTCGGAGATGTGAGGCGAGAGATAGGCTTTTATTAGCTGGAAGAGAGAGCACTATCAGCAGCAAGAGGCCATCACACAACATTCTGGAGACTGAGGGAGGAGCAGTGCCTCCAATCGCCTTTATACCGGGGTCTGTGGGAGGAGCCACAGGAGCAGTCAGCGGTGGGGAGCGTGTCCAGACAAGTATATGTAGTTTATCACATTATGACGTGTACCTGTCCCACGGGACCCAGACCTCTGAGGTCGAATGAGTGCAACTGCCCCAGTGTGATGACTTTTTCCCCTTTAAAAAGTCTCCCACAGAGGCTTCCTATCATTGCTGGATCCGAGGGACAACCACCAGTGGTATTGGTGGTGTTCTAATTTGCTCTGTATTTCATTCAAATATCTTTTTACTCAGTTAAACAGCAGCTTGTCTTTTTAACTACTTGTATCTTCTTAATTATTTCCATGAAATTTCAGCTAATTGGGACAGCCACTTAATTTGGCCAAAATGTACTGGTCCTGATGTGTCGCAATTAAACAGAATTCACTATATATATTTTTTTAGGTAATGCATTGTACTGCTGCCACAAAACAATAAATTTCATGACATATGGCAGTGATAATAAACCTGATTCTGATCCTCTGCATAATCATGAGCCCATCTAATGCTTCTCTTGTACCTGTCCCCACCACCATCCCTGGCAGTGTTTTCCAGCCACCCACTACTCACTAAATAATAAAAAGATTACCAACCACATCATGCCCCTCTCACCTTAAATGCATGCACTCTAATATTAGACATTTTAACCCTGTGAGTAAGATCCCACCTGCCTACTCTACCTATGTCTCTCGTAATTTTCTAAACTATTGTCAGATCTTTCCTCAGTCTCACTGCTCCAGAGAAAACAGTCCAAGTTTGTCCTATCTCTCTTTATAGTATGTGCCCTTTACTCCAGACAAAATACTGGTAAACGTCTTCAGTACCCTCTCCAAAACATTCACTTCCTTCCCATAATGGAGTAATTGGAACTGATATAATACTCCAAATGTAGCCTAACCAGAGCTTTATAAGAATCAAGTTTTATAAAACCAGTTTATTTTCAGTGTTACAGGATGCAAATAGCCATGTTAGATTTTATATATGTGCAAATGTAGTGTAATGACCATAAACGTGTACTGACTGAATCAGAATCAAGTTTAATATCTGGTGGTGCTGTGAAACATGGTGGAAGGACCATCATGGCTTGGGGCTGCTTTGCTGCCTCAGGGCCTGGACAGCTTGCAACCGTCGAGGGAACAATGAATTCAAAATTGTATCCAGACACTTTACAGGAGAATGTCAGGGTAGCAGTCTGTCACCTGAAGCTTAATAAAAGCTGGATAATGCGACAAGACAATGATCCGAAAGACAAGAGTAAATTAACAACAGGACGGTTTAAAAAGAAGAAAATTCGCGTTTTGGAATGGCCGAGTCAAAGTCCTGACCTTAATCCTATAGAAATGTTGTGGAAGGACCTGAAGCAAGCAGTTCATACAAGGAAGCCCACCAACATCCCAGAGTTGAAGCAGTTTTGTATGGAGGAATGGCCTAAAATTCCTCCAAGCCGATGTGCAGTACTGATCAACAGTTACCAGAAACGTTTGGCTGAAGTAATTGCTGTAGAAGGGGGTCACACTAGTTACTGAAAGCAAAAGGTCATATACTTTTTCCAACAAATACATGTAATATTAGATAATTTTTCTCAATAAATAAATGAACATGTTTTTGTGTTATTTATTTAATTGGGTTCTCTTTATCTAGTTTTAAGGCTTATGTGAAGATCTGATCACATTTTAGGTCATATGTAAGCAGAAATAGAAAAAAATACTACAGGGTTCACAAACTTTCTGGCACCACTGTATTTGAATCCTGCTGAAGGGTCTCGGCCCGAAACATCGACTGCACTTTTTTCCATAGATGCTGCCTGGCCTGCTGAGTTCCTCCAGCATTTTGTGTGTGTTGCTTGGATTGCAGGCATCTGCAGATTTCCTCTTGTTCAAGTTTAATATCTCTGGCATATTTCGTAAAATTTGTTGTTTTGCGGCAGCACTACATTGCAATGCAGAAGAGTGTAAAAGTGTAAAAACAGCAAAAAAACAGAAAACAATATTTTGAGGTTGTTTTCATCGGTTCATTATTAATTAAGAAATCTGATGGTGGAGGGGAAGAATACTGAGTGTGTGTCTTCAGGCTCCTGTACCTCCTCCTTGATGGTAGCAATGAGAAGAGGGCCTGTCCAATGATGGATGCTGCCTTTTGAGGCATCGCCTTTTGAAGATGTCCTCAATACTGGGGAGGCCAGTGCCCATGACGAAGCTGGCTGAGTTTACAGCTTTCTGCAACTTCTCCTGATCCTGTGCAGTAGCCCTTTCATACCAGACATTGATGCAACCAGTTAGAATGCTCTCCACGGTACATCCGTAGAAATTTGCAAGGGTTTTTGATGACGTACCAAATCTCCTCAATCTCCTAATGAAATATAGCCATTGTCATGTCTTCTTTGTAGCTGCATCGATATGTTGGGTCCAGCTCAGGTCCTCAGTGATATTGACACCCAGGAACCTGAAATTGCTCACTTTTTCCAGTTCTGATCCCTCTATGAGGACTGGTGTGTGTTCCTTCATCTTACTCTTTCTGAGGTTCACACTCAGTTGCTTGGTTTTACTGACATTGAATGCAAGTTTGTTGCTGCAATACCACTCAACCAGCTCATATATCTCGTTCCAGTATGCCCTCTTGTCACCATCTGAAATTCTGCCAACAGCAGTTGTGTACTCAGCATATTTATAGATGACGTTTGATCAGTGCCTTGCCACACAGTCATGGGTGTAGTGAGAGTAGAGCAGCGGGCTACACACATGTCCTTGAGGTGCACCAGTGTTGATTGTCCGCGAGGTGCAGATGTTATTTCCAATCTGCACAGACTGTTGTCTTCTGGTTAGGAAGTCAAGGATCCAATTGCAGAGGGAGATACAGAAGCCCGGGTTCTGGAGCTTTTCGATCAGAACTGTAGGAATGATTGTGTTAAATGCTGAGCTTTAGTCAATAAACAGCATCCTGTTATAGATATTAGTACTGTCCAGGAGATCCAAGGCCACTTGAAGAGCCAATGAGGTCACATCCGCTGTAGACCTATTGTGGTGATGGGCAAATTGCAATAGGTCCAGGTCCTGGTCGAGGCAGGTGTTGATTCTAGCCATTACCAACCTCTCAAAGCATGTCATCACCATAGATGTGATTGCTACTGGACGATAGTCATTGAGGCAGCTCACTCTGCTCTTCTGGACACTGGTATAATTTGACTATAGCAATGAGAGATTGAAAATGTCTTTGAACACTCCCATAGGTTTTCAGAGCCCTATCAGGTACTCCACTGGGGCACCTCCCCTTGCAAGGGTTCACCCTCTTGACAGACAAGAGATCACAGGGTCATTGGGTGCTGCAGGAATCCTCAGAGCTGCAGTTTTATTCTTCCTCTCAAAGCAAGCATAAAAGACATTGAGCTCTTCTGAGTGTGATGCATCACTGTCATTCATGGTGTCAGATTTCGCTTTGTAGGAAGACGGCCTGCAAACCCTGACAGATATGATGTGCATCCGATTCCACCTCCAACCTTGTTTGAAATTGTTCCTTTTCTCTTGAGATAGCCCTTTGCAAGTCGTACCTGGTTTTCATTACAGTCCTGGGCTGCCAGACTTGAATGGCACAGATCTCACCCTCAGCAGATTGTGCAGTCGGGTTCCCTCGGCCTCCCCTTTCTGAATGCCACAATCAGTTCCTTGGTCTTACTGATGTTGTGACGTCACTCAACCAGTTGATCTATCTCTTACCTGTATGCCTTCTTGTCACCATCTGAAATTCTGCCAACAATAGTTGTGTCATTGGCAAATTTATAGATGGTGTTTGAACTGTGCCTAGCCACGCAGTCCTGGGTAGGTAGAGAGTAAACCATTGGCTAAGCACGCATCCTGGGTATGTAGAGAGTAAAACATTGGCTAAGCACGCATCCTGGGTATGTAGAGAGTAAAACATTGGCTAAGCACGCATCCTGGGTATGTAGAGAGTAAAACATTGGCTAAGCACGCATCCTGGGTATGTAGAGAGTAAAACATTGGCTAAGCACGCATCCTGGGTATGTAGAGAGTGAACCATTGGCTAAGCACGCATCCTGGGTATGTAGAGAGTAAAACATTGGCTAAGCACGCATCCTGGGTATGTAGAGAGTAAAACATTGGCTAAGCACGCATCCTGGGTATGTAGAGAGTAAAACATTGGCTAAGCACGCATCCTGGGTATGTAGAGAGTGAACCATTGGCTAAGCACGCATCCTGGGTATGTAGAGAGTAAAACATTGGCTAAGCACGCATCCTGGGTATGTAGAGAGTAAAACATTGGCTAAGCACGCATCCTGGGTATGTAGAGAGTGAACCATTGGCTAAGCACGCATCCTGGGTATGTAGAGAGTAAAACATTGGCTAAGCACGCATCCTGGGTATGTAGAGAGTGAACCATTGGCTAAGCACGCATCCTGGGTATGTAGAGAGTAAAACATTGGCTAAGCACGCATCCTGGGTATGTAGAGAGTAAAACATTGGCTAAGCACGCATCCTGGGTATGTAGAGAGTAAAACATTGGCTAAGCACGCATCCTGGGTATGTAGAGAGTAAACCATTGGCTAAGCACGCATCCTGGGTATGTAGAGAGTAAAACATTGGCTAAGCACGCATCCTGGGTATGTAGAGAGTGAACCATTGGCTAAGCACGCATCCTGGGTATGTAGAGAGTGAACCATTGGCTAAGCACGCATCCTGGGTATGTAGAGAGTAAACCATTGGCTAAGCACGCATCCTGGGTATGTAGAGAGTGAACCATTGGCTAAGCACGCATCCTGGGTATGTAGAGAGTAAAACATTGGCTAAGCACGTATCCTGGGTATGTAGAGAGTAAAACATTGGCTAAGCACGCATCCTGGGTATGTAGAGAGTAAAACATTGGCTAAGCACGTATCCTGGGTATGTAGAGAGTAAAACATTGGCTAAGCACGCATCCTGGGTATGTAGAGAGTAAAACATTGGCTAAGCACGCATCCTGGGTATGTAGAGAGTGAACCATTGGCTAAGCACGCATCCTGGGTATGTAGAGAGTAAACCATTGGCTAAGCACGCATCCTGGGTATGTAGAGAGTAAACCATTGGCTAAGCACGCATCCTGGGTATGTAGAGAGTGAACCATTGGCTAAGCACGCATCCTGGGTATGTAGAGAGTGAACCATTGGCTAAGCACGCATCCTGGGTATGTAGAGAGTGAACCATTGGCTAAGCACGCATCCTGGGTATGTAGAGAGTAAACCATTGGCTAAGCACGCATCCTGGGTATGTAGAGAGTAAACCATTGGCTAAGCACGCATCCTGGGTATGTAGAGAGTGAACCATTGGCTAAGCACGCATCCTGGGTATGTAGAGAGTAAAACATTGGCTAAGCACGCATCCTGGGTATGTAGAGAGTAAAACATTGGCTAAGCACGCATCCTGGGTATGTAGAGAGTAAAACATTGGCTAAGCACGCATCCTGGGTATGTAGAGAGTAAAACATTGGCTAAGCACGCATCCTGGGTATGTAGAGAGTGAACCATTGGCTAAGCACGCATCCTGGGTATGTAGAGAGTGAACCATTGGCTAAGCACGCATCCTGGGTATGTAGAGAGTAAAACGTTGGCTAAGCACGCATCCTGGGTATGTAGAGAGTAAACCATTGGCTAAGCACGCATCCTGGGTATGTAGAGAGTAAAACATTGGCTAAGCACGCATCCTGGGTATGTAGAGAGTAAAACATTGGCTAAGCACGCATCCTGGGTATGTAGAGAGTAAACCATTGGCTAAGCACGCATCCTGGGTATGTAGAGAGTAAACCATTGGCTAAGCACGCATCCTGGGTATGTAGAGAGTAAAACATTGGCTAAGCACGCATCCTGGGTATGTAGAGAGTAAAACATTGGCTAAGCACGCATCCTGGGTATGTAGAGAGTAAACCATTGGCTAAGCACGCATCCTGGGTATGTAGAGAGTGAACCATTGGCTAAGCACGCATCCTGGGTATGTAGAGAGTAAACCATTGGCTAAGCACGCATCCTGGGTATGTAGAGAGTAAAACATTGGCTAAGCACGCATCCTGGGTATGTAGAGAGTAAACCATTGGCTAAGCACGCATCCTGGGTATGTAGAGAGTAAAACATTGGCTAAGCACGCATCCTGGGTATGTAGAGAGTAAACCATTGGCTAAGCACGCATCCTGGGTATGTAGAGAGTAAAACATTGGCTAAGCACGCATCCTGGGTATGTAGAGAGTAAAACATTGGCTAAGCACGCATCCTGGGTATGTAGAGAGTAAAACATTGGCTAAGCACGCATCCTGGGTATGTAGAGAGTAAACCATTGGCTAAGCACGCATCCTGGGTATGTAGAGAGTGAACCATTGGCTAAGCACGCATCCTGGGTATGTAGAGAGTAAAACATTGGCTAAGCACGCATCCTGGGTATGTAGAGAGTAAAACATTGGCTAAGCACGCATCCTGGGTATGTAGAGAGTGAACCATTGGCTAAGCACGCATCCTGGGTATGTAGAGAGTAAAACATTGGCTAAGCACGCATCCTGGGTATGTAGAGAGTAAAACATTGGCTAAGCACGCATCCTGGGTATGTAGAGAGTAAAACATTGGCTAAGCACGCATCCTGGGTATGTAGAGAGTAAACCATTGGCTAAGCACGCATCCTGGGTATGTAGAGAGTAAACCATTGGCTAAGCACGTATCCTGGGTATGTAGAGAGTAAACCATTGGCTAAGCACGCATCCTGGGTATGTAGAGAGTAAACCATTGGCTAAGCACGCATCCTGGGTATGTAGAGAGTAAAACATTGGCTAAGCACGCATCCTGGGTATGTAGAGAGTAAACCATTGGCTAAGCACGCATCCTGGAGGTGTGTCAGTGTTGACTGTCAATGAGGAGGAGATGTTATTTCTGATCCACACACTGTTTCATTCCAATTAATTAAATGTCTTTTTAAAATCCATATATATTACATCTGCTGTCTCCCCCTTATCCATACTCTTAAAAAGTTCAAACAGAAATTATGGAAAAATTATGATGCAGAAGTTGGCCACTTGACTCCATGATGATGAAAAAATCTTTATTACCTAGATCTGTCAAGTAAGACCAAAGTCAATGCCTCTGTCATCACTGTCTTTAACTGCGATTTAAATTATGGCTCCTGAAGAAGGATCTTGGGTCAAAACATCAACTGTTTATTCAATTCTATTGATGCTGCCAGACCTGCCGAGTTTGTCCAGCATTTTGTGTGTGTTGCTTTAAGTCATGGGTGATAGGGTCTATTGGACTTTTTTTGGTGCTGGGTTTAATTCATTTTCTTATATTTCCTCTTACTTTCACGAGGTTATTGGTTCCCAAAACATTCAATATATTCTTTCTGTCTTCTACATTGAAGGCATACAGATAATATCTGTGGAACACTAGAGCGTATTACAGGCCCTTCAGCCCACAATGTTGTGCGGACCTTTTAACATACCGTGATCAATCTTGCCCTTCGCTCCATTTTTCTCATCCATGTGGCAATGTACGAGCCTTGTAAATGTGTCAAGCAATGTGCCTCTATTACCATCCCTGCAAGCTCACTCACTGTGCAAAAGAAACTACCTCTGACGTCCCCCCCCCCCCCGTACTTTCCTCCAATCACCTTAACATTATGATCCCTGGAATTAGACATTATCACTTGCCTCTCTCATATTGCTATTCCTTTGTATAATTTCTTCTGACTCTGAGTGACTAATATTTATTTATTTAATTCAGAGAGGCAGTACAGTAACAGGCCCAATGAGCCCAAGCTACTCAATTGCATCCATGTGACCAATTAACCCACTAACCCATGTTTTTGGAATGCGGGAGGAACCTCGTGTGGTCACGGGGAGAACATACTAGCTCCTTACAGACAGCGGTGGGAATTAAACCTGTATTAGCATTCAGCAAACCTCTACACTACTGCGGTGCCCCAAAAACATCATGTTTTTTCTCTCTTCTTGCATGGGTATAAAAGCTTTTATAATTTTTCTATATTTATTGTTTTCTTCCCTTCTGTTATTTCTCCCTGTCAGTCATCATCTGATATTTTTTCAAAACCCTTCTAAATCTGCCAGCTCATCACTCTTTCTGGCAAAATTCTAAACCTCTTCAAATTAAATATTGACCTTAGCCATTGTTACATTCACCAGTGCACAACTCAATTCCTTATGAGACTATATAGTTATCGAGTTTAATAGATTAAAAAAAATACATTATCTGATATCATAATCTCTAATCTCATGTTATGTTCTACTTAAATCAACTCACTCCTCATTCCTAATTCGCCTTTGCTTCAACATCGGACTCAGTGAAATTGTTATGAAATTGCATTTGATTGTTTTGTCACATTATGATCACTCTTCCCCATTAAGCCCTCTGCTCCAAAACAACTAAATAACCCTGTCGAATTGCATAACTCTTGATCATAGTACTTGAGGATTTGAGAAAACTGTCCTTCTGTACCCCTCTTTTGTCAGCAATGTGTTGATTAATAGTCATGTAGCCCATTGGATTGCTCATGGACATCGAATTGGGGTGAACTTAATGGGCTCCTTCAAGCACCGCAAAAAATTTAACACTTCAGCTGAGAAAGCACAAAGAGTCTACAACTGAGGCAAATGTTGCACTTGAGGAGAAGTTGGAAAGGCGAATGGGAAGGGAACTGAAAGGCTCAATGGTGGGGGTGGGTCAGCAATGAAATGGGTGTGGATGGGCTTCAGATGGTGGGCAAGGACCAGATGGGCTGAGTGGCCACTTCCTGTGCTTCAGACTCAGGAATAGGAAGCAGGTACAAAGCACAACAATCAGAAATTTGGTTAAAAGAAAAGGGAGGGGTTAGAAAGAATCAGATCACACACTCACATAACTGTACTGCAAATTAGACCCCTTCCAGTATTATGGTCTGGCGGGAAGTGACGTCAGCCTGCTGTAGAAGTCCTCGCGGAGGGGACCGGAAGTGGAGAGGGGAGGGGGAGAACAGAAGGGGCGCGTGCTATTTTCTTTGGGGGAGGGGGCGTTGTGCGGCTGCGCACGAGGGTCCGGTTGGGTTCTGGCGCCTTGGGCAAAACGAAGGCGTGGAAGCGAGCGAGAGAAAATTCCAGAAATTTCGGGAGCCGAGGGAAAAAAATAGTTCGGCGGGGGTGTAATTGTTTTAATCCCGTCCCTCCTCCTCCTGCCGCCGCCCCCCCCATAGAGCGCGAATACACACACCCGTCGACGACCAAAAACAAAACCGCAGGTAGGTCGAGGGGGGTGAAATCTGTCAGACGACGGTTTAATTCGACGGGAGGAGCCTATGGCTGGGCGTTCGGACGTTCCCCCCCCCTCTCTCTGTTGTTGTTGTCGTCGGTGAAGGAGGCGGGGAACCGCGCCGCCGCCGCCATCTTGAAGCCGGCGGGTTTTTAAAATAAAAGACGCGTGAAGAGACGGTGAAAGGTTAACGAGCAGCGGAACTTTCTGTCAGCGATCGCCGTAAACCGGGGGTGCCCCACCGAACGGCAACGTCATAACTTTAAAACAATTTATTTCTGGCTCTAACGCCAGTCCTCCTCCTCGTCACCCCCCCTTCCCTCCCTCCCAACGCGTGTGCCCGGCCCGCCATTTTAACCCCGGGACTATTTTCCTCCTGAGGTTTTATTTTCCATTTGAACTCCCTCCCTCTTGGCAAACATTTTTTTCCCCCTCTAAACATGGCTGACTGCGGGCACCTCCGTTTATATTGACCTGAAAGCACTTTTATTCTTCCTTTTCTATTTGGCAGGCAAAACTTCCAGGTAAATGCATTCTGCCTCTCTCTATTTTTATTCTTTTGGAAATATGTGCGTGCATGTTTTTTTTCTACTCGCACGAAAAATGTGCGTGTTTATTGTTTCAGAAAATGTGCACTTGTGTACTTTGCAACGTTGTTTTAGCATTTGTAATATTTGCATTTTAGTAGAATTTTACAATGGCATTCATGGTAGTGCAGGAACCATTTTTTAAAAAATTGATTCATCAACACTTGTGAGACATTTTTCTTTAGTTGTGCTTTTTAGCTTCCAGGATAAGACGTTGCAAACTCTTGCTTGCAAAGAAATTGAATGGAAGTGTTCTGTTTTAGTGAAGGGAATTGATGAAGTGTTTGGGAATCATTTGTGGAGCTAAATAAATAGATTGGGGTGTGTAGCACATTTGGATTAGTCTTTCTGAGTGCTGCTGTGGGCACAAAGGGCCGAATGGCTTCTGTGATGCTTGGATCTCACCTAATAGAGCGGTCAGTTTCCTGCTATTGGTTGCCTGCTGTGACATGATATAAACGTGCATTTGCCCCACTAGGAAACTTATGTTGCCTTTCTTCCCCCTTCAAGGGGTGCCTAATCCCAGTAAATTTATTTATTGAGATACAGCTTGGAATTGGCCCATTCAAACTGCATTCTCAATCCTAGGCTAATCATGGAACAATTTGAAATAATCAATTAACCTACCAACCAGTACGTCTTTGGACAGCATGAAGAGACTGGAGCACCCAGAGGCAACCCACGCAGTAGTGAGAATATACAAACTGCCTTTGGTATGCCATTGTCCAGAAGTTCTTAACCTCCCAAAATTCCTGCTACTGTTGATGCTTCAAGGCAAGTGTCTGGATGGATTTCAGCCTTAAAACTCTGGAGCAATAAAGTTCTTGGTTCAGACTCGGGTTTAATATCATGGGCGTATGTCCTGAAATTTGTTTTGCGGCAGCAGTACATTGCAATGAATAATAATAATAATAAAAATACTAAGAACGGGCATGGTTGTTTACTCTTTTCCATATATGCTGCCTGACCTGCTGAGTTCTTGTAGCATTTTGTGCAGTAATTATATGTATGAGAAATACTATATTAAGTCATGCAAACAGAGAGGAGGAAAACTGTGAGGTAGTGTTTGTGGGTTGATTGTCCATTCAGAAATCTGATGGTGGAGGGGAAGAAGCTGTTCTTGAACGTTGTGTCTTCAGGTGCCTGTACCACCTACTTGAGCATTAAGAACGGCATGTCCTGGTGATAGGGTTCGTTTATGATGAATATTGACTTTTTGAGGCATTGCCTTATGAAGGTGTCCTTGATGCTGGGAAGGCTAGTGCCCATGATGGGGGTGGCAGAGTTTACAACCGTATGCAGGGTGGATTTGTGCATTTTTAAAAAAGTTTCAGGGCTGTCATGGAGTTTATAAAATGGGTGCAAGGTTTCCTATGTTCCATTTGGTGTAGAAGAAAGTGGGAAGTTTAAAGCAGGATGTGAAAGTTGCACAAAATGGTATTTAGCTTAAATATGGAGATTATCTATTACTGGCACAGGAAACCACCTTCAGCAAGTTTGGATTGGGGAAATTTTCTGTAGAACATTCTTAGTCATGGTAGTCAAGTGATGGCAAAGTTTTGGATTCCCTGAAATTTCTATTTGCCATGTTCTTTGAACATTTCAATGTTTAAACCAATATAAATATATTTTTTGAATTTATTTCATAGGCACTTTTGTTTTCCACTTGATAGTATGATCCCTTATTTCATTTGGTGCATGTTGGGATCTGTAAATGCATTTATTGTGTATTTATTTAAAAACTTTATTGGTTTCTAATTTGTTTACTACAAGTACTCTGTAATGGATACAGTTGGTTATGGAAGTGAATATTCCCACCATTGCTGGCACTGGTTTGAGTGATGCAGGTGACTTGAGCTGTTGAATGCATTTTGTTAAGTCTGCATATGGCAAAAATGATGTTCCCGGTGATGTTGAAGATTAGTTAATTTCCCTGTCAATCAAAGCTACAGTACAAGTAATTCTTTACAGCTTATTCGCAGCTATCCTCCACTGACTGCACACTCGTGGAAAAATTAGCCGCCTCTTGTTGGCAGATGTTGCTTTGCCTCTTCTTATTTGGGTTCCAGTCCAACCCCTGCTCCACCAGTGTAAATGTCATTGTTTGGGCTGACTTGAAATAATTATAAGGGTTTTTATTCTATGTATTTAATTTATTTAGAGATATAGCATGGAACAGGCCCTTCCAGCCCAATGAGCTGCACAGCCCAGCAACCCACCTGTGTAACCCCCGCCTAAACATAGGGCAATTTACAATGACAAATTAACCTACTAATCAGTGCATCTTTGGGCTGTGGGAGGAAACCAGAGCACCTGGAGGAAACCCACATGTTCACAGGAAGAACTACAAACTCCTTACAGAGGATGTTAGAATTGAACTCATGAAATCCCTGAGCTTTAATAGTGTTGCGCTAATCATTATGCTACACTGGTGCCCTCTATGGCAGTACTTACCTAATGTTGGAGAAAGTGTTTATATTAATAGGATTTATTTTGTTGGATGCATAATTATTATAACAAAATGTTGCATGAGATTTTGTTGCAAGATTTTAGTTCATTTCAAAAAAATTTTTGTAAAAGCCTTTTTAATGCAATTTATTTCAGAGATGATAAATAATGATTGCATGGTCAAACAAAAGTGATGTTTATAATTGTACTCAAAATATAATTGTTCATGCAGTTTGCTTTGGTTATTATTTATCCTCAGTTGGCAAAACTTCAATAGAAGCAGGACGTTTATACCAGAGTGGAATGTTTCAAATGATTATCTGCATTTGAAATGTGAACATTTAGCTGTGCAGTGTTAATGATTTTTGTACTTAATTTCTGACACTTTGGAATTGGCATACCGAGTTAAGAAGTGTTGCCGACGGGCAAGTGATTGTGTACTGTGTAATTTGTATATTGAAATGTATTTCCACTGTAGAAAATAGCGAAGAAAAAGTTGAGTCTGATTTAGGAAGGCAGTGTGGAAACAGTAAAATTGATGCTATTTAATGTTTTTTCTGCAACTTCATTCAGTGTTAATAAGCATGTTTCACTGATGGAATGTGGTAATAGGAAATATTAACTGGGGTTTAAATTTATACATTAGCCAAGATATGGTAATTGTGAGCATGATATCTCCATCAAGCCCCGATCCTTAATTATTCTTTGTATCTGTGCATGCACTGGTTTTTTGTTTAATTTGGTAACAAAAGGCTACCGCATAGAGTCCAACATGGAGTATTACTTTCAGACAAATTGTGTCATTGCCATCATGAAATTCATTTTTAAAATATTTGTCTTGATATCTCTAATTGGCAAGGAAAGTATAGTGGTGAAGTTGTTCAGAATCTTATCTTTCCCAGAACTTATCTGCTGGTAAGAAGAATAAGTATGTGATTTTTGTACATGGTTTTCAAAGTTTTTGGATACAAATGTTCCTGTTAATTAAGGAATGTAGAGCATGTAGTAAACTGTATATGCTCTGATTCACTTTAATGTTGTGTCAAATGAACCACAAGTGCTAAATAAACCTCATGATTGTGTTAAGCATGTCAGAGACAGCTGAATTCCAAACATGCTTGTTTCCCTTTTGAACTAAATTTTCATTTCACAATTTGGAGAGATGTGATATAGTTAAATTTCTGCATGAGCTGTGAGACACTATTTCCAATCGAGAACTGGAAGGGACCTTTATGGATTTAAATCTGGTACCCCATCATTCCCTTATGAAGGTTGGGCTATGATGTATAAATTGTCATGTTTCCACATTTGCTGAGATCTGACTCTGGTCACTTCAAGGTTACAATGTCTCATAAGTAAACTTGGAAGGTTAATTTGCGGTTTAACTTCTGTCAAAGCTGATGCTTGTTATGAAAAGCCCTTTGTGAGGGCTGGGGACCTTATTAAAATCTAGAACATTACAATACTTTTTTAGCTGTCAACTTCAAAACCTTGTCCTTAATGTTGGGATTAGAGGATGCTGATGTTTTGTGATACTGCAATAATCTACTTTTCACAAGAATATCAGACTTGCATAACTTGAATCCAGAAATCTTGTCAAAAAGCCAGTGCTATTATAAGTTTAGTTTAAGATTGTAAGTAATCTCATGGAAGTCATGAGATAATTCATTCTGTCAGTTAAGCATGGTAGAAAACTACTCTTTTAAAAACTGATTTATATGTAATTAGTATGTGGCTATTTGTTTTTGACCAATGTTGCTTTTCTTGGTAGGAGTTGCTGATTTATGCTTTCAGGGTGGATTCTTTTCTGAGTAAATTAGCATGTATCTGGTCTGCCATTTGTTTGCAAGTACAAAACCCTTCCAATTTGGGTTATGGCTGTGTTGCACTTATATTTAAAACAGTAAAGCTGTAAGCACCTTGTCTGAGATTGTAATGGGCTGAATGGGAAAAGCTGTATTTTTTGTATGTAGCTAAACCAGTTAAGGTCTTTTGAGGTTTATTTAGAGCTAACAGATTTAAAGGAATTGTTTTGGTGCCATTTGTATTTGATGCTTGATAAGAAATCAGGTATTTATTGCTAAATATCACTGGCTTCAAATGATGCACTTCTGAATTTTTGAAAATTGGAACCTGGTTGCACCAGCTCTACTTGGCAAAGATCTGCCCCTTGTGCTGACTTTGAGGACAGCCATTAACTACAAATCTTAAAAACAAGTATAGGGCCTAAAAACATGCTGTTAACTGTTGGCTCTGATTGCAGAGGTTTTTTTTCCAGTACGCTTGCTAGACACTGCATGTGCCTTGACCATCAATGTTTGATGATAACATTGCTGTCGGAAAAGTCAACTGTCATTTCTTGAGAACCTCTAAATTGTTTGTGACTGTGAAGCATCAGACTGGTACTGAGCAGTGTCCTTGAGTGGACGTGGTTTTAATCAATGTAAATGGCAAGTTGTTTAATTCTTTTTACAATGAGTTGTATTTTCAGTTGTCACATTGTGATGCAATCTGGAAAAGCAGTGACTTTAGACATAATCTTTAAATTAGAATCCAGACATATTTATAAAGCACAATTAGGTGCTGTTCTTCACTGGGGCTGGTTTGAAAGGCAGGGAGATTTTCCTATACATTTTAATTTAATCACTGAGAAAGAAATGTCACAAAAAATAACACAAATTGCTGGAGGAACTAAGGGCAGAGAGCATCTATGGAAATATGTGCCAGAAATAATAAACTACTTTAAATGTATTGAACTGTGGAATGCAAAGCATTAAAATACCACCAAAAGATTCTTCTTTGGTCCCTTGGTGTCAAGAAGAACTCATTTCTACATAATTTCTGTGTGTTCTGAGGCATATGAGGAACTAGGAACCAGCAGACTCTCCTGGCGGTGGTGGGGGGAGTAAGGGGATGGTGTGTGGGGGGAGGGGAGTGAGAGAGAGGAGATGGACACTCCTTTTTGCTGTTCTGTGCTGCTTTTAGTGACACCTGGAATTCTGCTTCTGTATGTCAACCTGAATGCTGCGCCTCTGCTTTTAAGTGGACAGAGACTCCTGCAGGTTGGGTTGTTAAACTTTCTCAAATACTTTGAGAATATGTTTAAGTTTCCTTAGTTCACATGTTAATTCCTTGCTCTGATAGTTCAGAATTTCCAGTGGAACTGACCAAACTTAATTGCTTTAAAAGTTGGCGTGAGAGAGAGAAAATGAGGTCAGATATTGGTTCACTTATTGTGTCAATGGATTTGGAATTTTCTTTCAGAAAAGCTTGCAGGAAACTTGTTGGATCATCATTGCAGGAAATGTTGGACATTGTGTTGTGTTAATACTATAACTTTGCTTAATACGTTGCCTGGGTGAGAATAGCTGCATTGTAGACTTCTTTCACAGCTTGCGTGCAATTACAGAGCAGATGTAGTTTATAAGTGCAAGATTTTAAAGTCTCAAACAAGTCTGCTATGAGGATGTAAACACGAGGAAATCTGCAGATACTGGAAATTCAAGCAACACACACGTCAACTGTACTTCCTATAGATGTTGCCTGCTGCGTTCCACCAGCATTTTGTGTGTGTTGCTGCTATGAATATACTGTATCTGAGAGAGAGATATTTCATATAGTCACAAAAGTCAAATGCTCTGATGAAGTCAGTGTATTCTTCAATTATTTTGGCTCCCTGTTTTTTTCTTCAGCTGTTGTGTGGTTAAGATCATTGTTTGAAATGAAAGGGAAGATTGATGCATGGGTTGGCTATTTGTTTGCAATGTTGTTCCAACCAATGAGAACAAGTAGGACCAATGTAAAGGTGAGCACTTGACAGAAATGACGCTCAATTGTGCACTGAGGATGTCACCTCAACTGTTGACGAAATATTTGCAACCAAACCTCTGGGCTTGGCAAGCAACCTCAGAGACAATAATTCTGCATGGCAGGCTAAAAAATACCTGACAATTTAGAACAGTTGCTCGGCCTCATGGGTAAAGTAATTGATGCTAGGAATGAGGCCTTTCTCTAGTTACTGTAGTTGGATGTAGCTCCTTTTGAAGATCATGATTGTGTTGACTAACAGACCATCTGCCTAGCCACTATAGAAAAGTTTGTGAATTTGTGACTAAACTTCCCCTTTGCCAAGAATTAAAATATGAATATGATTTTCTTGTTTTGGAGCTGATATATGATAGGCAAGAATTGATTAGCTTGACAAAAAAGGTGGAATGTACACCTGTGAGAGCATAGAGTAGGAGTGCTGTCTTCATGAGGTGAATTTTGTAGTCAAAAATGAGCTAATCTGGCATCTCAGTGTGAGATAACGCCTCCTCTCTTCTGCTCACTCTAACATGTATCCAGCCAACTATGGTCATCAGCACTTCTGACCAAGTCCCGGAAGGCCTGGATAACTTCCACCTGAACTTTGGGGAAAGCCCTCATCTGGTCGTCAGGCATTGTCAATAACTTTAACTATTTGTGATAAATTATGAGGGAGCAGGGAAAACTTTTGCCTGACTTAATTCTTGGAACATGTGTTGTCATAACAAGACTGCTTTGCCAAAGAAATGAGTATGAGGTCTTGTGGAACACTTCAATTTGGGCATAGGCTTTCATTAGATTGTTACCTGAGCAGGAGACAACAGGATGTGTTGTAATGGATACCAGTGATAGACCATTGCATGATCTGTCTACCTCTGTCATCTTGTTCGCAAAATGAAAGGGACAACAAAGAAATCAATGTTGAAGGTCTTTAGGATCTATTCAAGATTGTTCTAATGTCATTTCTAGCAAGTGTAAAAGAGAAGAAAATAATTGTTACTCCAGATCCGATGTAGCACAAAAAGAAAAGATGAAGACAATAATAAAAAAAGACATTAAATGCAAACTTGAAGTTGATCGTTGTATCTCATTGATACCTTCTTAACTCCAATTAAGAAGAGCTGAATGTTTTCAAGGTTTGGACTGCTTTGAAGCCCACCAGTATTAAGTATTTGAGATGAGACTCTTGGCCTCTCCACTGGAATGAATGAGGACTGATTTTTATGGGAATAACAGGAGGTCTAGGGGGCTAAATAAGCACAGATCTAAAACATTCAAATTTGGAATCTCCACCTTGCATCACGGGATTAAAGATTATATTAAAAGTTAGCTTTATTGGTCACATGTACATCCAAACATGTGGTGAAATGTGTCATTGGCATCAATGACCTTCAGTCTGAGGATGTGTTGTGGCAGCCTGCAAGTGTCGCCATGCTCTTGGCACCAACATAGCATGTCCACAGCTTATTAACCCTTACTAATCTGTACGCATTGGAATGTAGGAGACAAAACATAAAAAGTCCTTACTGACAGTGGAAGGAATTGAATGCCGATCACTGGCACTGTGAAGTGTTCCTCTAGTTACTATACCATAGTGCCACCTGCATGAGAAAGGTATTAAGGAATTCAGGATTGCAGTTCAGTGAAACTCATGCGACCTGAAGAATAGTTTGTGCATCACTTGTGTTGTCATTCATCTGTCCATATGCCCCAAACAACATCCTTTTGATAGCCAAGAGTGGAGGTGATGTAATGTAATGTAACCTTTAATGTAATTGTTTTTAACTGCATCCCAGAGCATGCTATTTGTCCTGCAGCGACCACTATCACCGGTGGACAGGCCGTCAAAAAAAGTTCAGGAAACTTAACTTGTTCCTAGTTCTGTGGTTGTGCTGTACCAGAGAGCAGGTGATGGCTGCAGACTTTTGACTGTTGTATGTATCTGCAAGATAATTTTAGGTTCGTTTTGCATGGGAGGCCTGTTATTTGGGTTTGAATATGGAAATGCAAAAACCATGTAGCTTTTCCCACATTGGAATCAGTTAAGTTCAACATGTTATTTTGAAAATTACTCATTCAATTTATGTATTTTGCTTAAAGTTATAAATACCAAGCCACTTTCTGCATTTTGGCTGAATGTAAAAACATTGCCTTTTTAAAAAAAAATATTTGAGTTTGTTACTACAGGCCAGGCAGCATCTATGAAAAAGAGTACAGTTCACGTTTCGGGTTGGCACCTTTCGACAAGACTGAAATATCTTGGCCTGAAATGTTGACAGTATTCTTTTTCAAAGATGCTGCCTGGCCTGCTGAGCTTCTCCAGCGTTTTGTGTGTGTTGCTTGGATTTCTCACATCTGCAGATTTTCTGTTACTAAAAATGTATCTTTCAATCCCTTTCTCTAAACAGATTGACCTTGAACTATTTTAGCCTGGACAGAATTAATTTGGAAAAATAGTGTGGGTGAACTTTATTTATCAAATGAGTCCTGCTGCATCTATTAGCATATATTAATCAAGTTTTCATGTTGGTGACTTGCACACTTTGAACTGGTAGGCATTTCCTCTGCATGTTCTGTTATGAAGGATATGTGAAGGGTAATGTTTCTGGAGTGAGGTCTAGAGTTGAAGGAGGATTGGGGGTGGTGAGTGAAATCAAGAGCTGTGAGAGTTGGCTGAGCCCTCAGGTTGAACTCGTTATAGTGGAGGTGTATGAATAACTTCTGGCCAGCTTTTGTAGAACCCAGAGGAGAACTGAACCATGGAACCATAGAACATTACAGCACAGAAACAGGCCTTTTGGCCCTTATTGGCTGTGCTGAACCATTTTTCTGCCTAGTCCCACTGACCTGCACCTGGGCCATATCCCTCCATACATCTCTCATCCATGTACCTGTCCAAGTTTTTCTTAAATGTCAAAAGTGAGCCCGCATTTACCACTTCATCTGGCAGCTCATTCCACACTCCCACCACTCTCTGTGTGAAGAAGCCCCCTCTAATTTTAAACTTTAAACTTTTCCCCCTTCACTCTTAACCCATGTCCTCTGGCCCTTCTGTCCCCCAGCTTCAGTGGAAAAAGCCCGCCTGCATTCAGCCCATCCACACCCATCACAACTCCATATATCTCCATCAAGTCTCCCCTCACTCCTCCATGCTGGAAATGTATTATTGTGCTGGAATAATGGACACTGGTTAAAGTTAAAACTTAAAAAATATGTGTACTTGATGGTGATACCCAGTTCCCTTATTAAAAGCCCTGTTCAAGTAGCTTCCCTTTAAGCGCTTGTAAATGCTGTAGTGATGTGGTTTTAAATGAAAGGTTTACAATTTTACGAAGAAAAGGGTGCATTGCACTTTAGATGTTACACCACTTACACTGGCGTGCATGACCTTCTGAATGATATCACGGAGGTATTAAAAAACAGGAAGGAAGACTGGACTTTGTAAATGATTTTTGAATGATTTGCCTCAAATTTTCTGTAGGAATTCAGTAGAATTTACAAGCCATTAGTTGGGTGTCAGTGGGAACTAGTGATGTACAAATTAGGTGCAGCATTTTGAGTTAGAGTAAACACACTTCAAAATCACATTGGTTATGAACTGCCTTGGGAGATGCTCCTGGTGATATAATTTCAGGTTTGTTTCTGGCTGCTACATTGACTGGTATGTCAGTCTCCCTTTTCAAGCAGTTACATATGATAGGCTGGTACAACTCCACAAGCAGGTCTCATTTTTCAAATTGTCGTCATTAAGAAAAAAGTATTGATGGTTTTTAAATTATAATGTGCAATTTAAGTATGTACATTTTCTGAAGTGAACTTTGGCATTAGTGTTCTTGATATTGATTGGGAACAGGACCTCTTCCCACTTTAAGTGGAGATGGAGCATAATTTACAAATAATGAATTAAGATACTTGCCATTTGATCACTGAGAATCCATTTTTTAAAATGCTGAGGCATTCAAACATTGCTAAATCATTATACCACTTTGAAAGTACACACTAAGCAGTAAATTTGGTTTGACTGAACAGTTCATATCTGACTGGAAGTACTTTGTGAAAATTTGATTATCGGTGATATCTCAAATTTTAGATATGTAACAAATGTCCAGGCATTTCATCTTTAGTTTGTACACCTTTAGGCAAATATGAATGTTGCTCGCTTCATTTATTAGTGTTAGGTCAAACAAATTTTGCTAATACCTTAAATATGAGACAGTCAAACATATTGATACTTAACTGGGCAATGTTGTTTGTCCACACTGAAATTGCTGAACTGTAGATCTGTTTATAAAAGTCTGATGTGTGTGTCTCTTTAAGTTGGAGCCATAGAAGAATCACCATAGACCGTAGTTAGGTTTGGATTATCAGATTCTTATGTATGCTCTGAATATGAGCCCGAGCAAAAGTGTTTAAGCTGTCTTTGTCATGAATTTTGCATCAAACGTGTTGTTTCAACTTTTTCTGATGAGAAAATCTTTATGACTTAATCATTTGTGTGTGTAGGCCTCCGTTAGTCTCGATAGACCATGGATTTGCACCTTGGAAAGTTTCCAGTGTTACGAACCCCGTAACTGGGTATCTTATCAGCAAAGATAGGAGTATCCTTTGGAGTCTGGTGATACTATTTTTTAACAGTATTTATTAGTAAAAATACACAAAAAATAATATCATTGCAAATATACAGATAATATACGTCATCAATACTAAACCTAAAAGTGCGGGTATAATAATAATCAATAAGAAATAAGCTCTATCGTTGTCTAGGGGATAATGAATTGTCCGATGGAAATATAAAGTTCAGTTCAGTTCATGCAGGCTGCGGTAGTTGTTGGTCGCTGTGTTGCAATTGTTTGAGAGAGAGAGAGAGAAACAGCTATTGACTTGCTAACTTTCCTTTATGATCTTGATCCGTCGATGCATTGTTGTTGTGGCCATTCACGTATGACCCCTCCGTCCTTTAGCTAGACCATTCTTCCGTGGCGGACTTGTCACCCAGGCAAGGGTGGACACGCACACAAGCCCCCACCGGTCTCGTAGCGTCTCTCTTGGTGCGTCTGAGGGGTGTTCCCCAGACCTTACTTTTATCCCCACTCACGGGGTCTCAGGTGTCAATCAGGTTGGGATGATGCAACCCATCAAACCCGCCCCCTCTGGTTGCAGCCTGAGGGGTTTCAATGAATAGAACAGTACTCAATACACAATCCTTCTCCAAGAGACAATAGCAGTAATCAGTGGTTCCGTTCCACTTTTGTTAGGAGGAGACATTCCACTTTTGTGTATCTCTGTATTGTCTCTCTCATTTCCTTGGTATCAGACCCGAAATAGTAGCGATTTTGTGATTCTCAAAAAGGGGGGGGGGGCAACCTTGCACCCTTCTGCCCATCAGAGTTGCTCCTCATTCGTAACACCAGGGTGCAAGCTTGGGCAAGTTTTTTTTTAATGGAAGACTGGCAGTTGCCCAAGCTGCAAGTCTCCCCTCTTCACGCCACTGATGTTGTCCAAGGGAAGGGCATTAGGACCCGTACAGCTTGGCACCGGTGTCGTCGCAGAGCAATGTGTGGTTAAGTGCCTTGCTCAAGGACACACATGCAAGCCTCAGCCAAGGCTCGAACTAGCGACCTTCAGATCACTAGACCAACGCACTTGGCCACGCACCAACACTAAATATTTATATCTTCCCGCCCCCCCCCCCCGAAGTTGAAGTTTAAAAGAATGAATAGCAGTAAATTGCAGTACCATGCATAAAATTTAAATATTTACATAAAAAATGTAATCAAATGAAATGAATTGCATTGATTTCTCAGAAGATCTGAATTTTTCTTGAAACCATCAGTTTGATTATTACCTGGTATCACAACAGTAATCCAGAAGAATGTTAATGTTTGCAAATGTTTCTTGGCTGATCTGCGCCAACATAGACTAGAAGGGGTATATTGGTAATTACTTTGGCCTTGAAAGTCATTGAATGCGGGCAAGCATACAGTGCCATGAATCAGTTGTTTTAAAAAAGCTTTTTTCAAGGTGCAGTTTGGGGAAAGAAATATAAAAAATTGTTTGATGCTAGAGGTGGAATGTTAATTAGCAAGCCAGAACTGAAAGACGTGCAGAAGACTGGAAGTTGAAGAGGCAGGAATACAGTATGGCAGGATTGCCTTTCTTTGGTCTGGGCTGCAGATTTTGGGACACAGTTATGCATTTAAACTTTGCCATCGCCTTTTCATAGGTCCATTGAAAAGTTTGCCTTTATTGCTTCTACTGGTTCATGTAGTTTATTGTTGAAAATGTGAATCCAAAAATTTTGGCATGTTTGGAGTTGATGTAAACATTACTTTGTTTACACTGAACCTCCACCTTCTGACTTGTGGATATAAAGCAATTGTTTGGAAAATTGATCATTTCAACCTTATTTCCTTGTACAGTTCAGGTTTTTTGTCTCAACACTCACTCACAGCAAAAAAAAAATCATAATCTTACCCAAACAGGTGATAGAATATGATGTTGTTGCCAGAGATGAACATTGGAGAAAGTTATCTGTAGTTAATGGTACTAATTCCATTTGTGCAGAATATGCCTCCTTATCTGTGCAAAGACCAGTTAAAATTCGTATTGTCAGAAATCTGGCACTGAGATTCACTTTCATGGAATGTAATTCAAAAGCAAAGCGAGGCTCAAATTGTATAGCACCATAGTTAGATCGCAATAAGAACAAAAAAAAACGTGGCTCAGGTGGCATCTATAGAAGAGGGACTACTAACATGTTGGATCAAAGATTTGAGCATTTTATGAATTTTTCTGTTTTTAATTTGGATTTTTCAATATCTGCAGGTTTGGTTTCCATTTTTCACATGGTTATATTACACTTGAAGTTTTGCCCTTGAATTATATAATTAAGAGGTGCTGCAGAAAGGACAAACACAAGAGATTCTGCAGGTGCTGGGAATCCAGAGTACACAAAGTTCTGAAGGATCTCAGCATATCAGGCATCATCTATGAAAATGAATAAACAGTTGGCATTTTCGGTCAAGCCCTTCTTCAGGACTGGAAAGGAAAAGGAATTCTGGTATTCTTCCCTCTCCCTTCCCTCTTTATTTCCTTTTTTTCCTCACCTGCCTTTCATCTCCTATGGTACTCCTTCCCTTTCTCCCATGGTCCACTGTTCGCTCATCTCTCTATCGAAGTCCTTCTCTCTATCAAAGTCCTTCTCCAACCTTTTCCACCTACTTGGCTTTACCTACCACCACCTGATTATCCCCCTTCCCCTCTCCCATCATTTTATTCTGGTGACTTCCCCCTTCCTTTCCAGTTCTGAAGAAGGAGCTCTGCTTTTGTTTATTCATTTCCATAGATGCTGTTTGATATGCTGAGTGCTTTCAGTATTTTGGAAGTGTTGCTGCAGAAAGTAGAGGTTTAGAAGTATAGTGCCAAAACTAAAGTAATACCTATCAAAGAAATGGCCATATGTTCCCCCCCCCCCGAAAAACTGTGGAATAATGACCCAAGAGCTTTTCAAGATTGTGAAATGGATTTGAGAGGGTAGAGAGGAATTTATCAAAATTCAGTTTAGCCACACTCCATGCTTTTGTGCACTATGCAATTCAATTTCAGTGAAAAGTACAATGATTCCTCCTCCTCTTCCCCCCCACCCCCCCCCACACCCCACACCCTTCCCTTCAGCTTCTGTGAAAAGAAAAGGACCCTTTAACAGTACTGGAGAAATGAAGAAACAAGTTTAAATTGTAGACAGAAATCAAAAAGGAGTATATTGAGATTGTTTTAAGTAGAGAAGTCAGGATTGCCCAGGTGATCCCATTGTTTAAAGGGCTGTCCATTAATAGATTAATGAGGGCAAGTTACAAAGCAAAGGAGCTTGTTAAAACTGTATAGCAGGTCAGAACTGTTATTTAAACCTGAAGTCAAAAGTAGAATGCTGGCAGTGACCTAACAATCAGGTGATATCTGTCGAGAGAAAAACTCTAATATTACAACTGGTGGCAAACGCGAGGAAATCTGCAGATGCTGGAAATTCAAACAACACACACAAAATGCTGGTGGAACACAGCAGGCCTCCTGACGAAAGGTCTTGGCCTGAAACGTCGACAGCGCTTCTGCCTATAGATGCTGCCTGGCCTGCTGTGTTCCACTAGCATTTTGTGTGTGTTGTTGTTACAACTGGTGGCATCTGTTAGTCTTGCAAGACCATGGATCTGCGCCTGGAATGGTTTCCAGGGAGCAGGCCTGGGCAAGGTTGTATGGAAGACAAGCAGTTGCCCATGCAGCGTTTCCCCTCTCCACCACACCGATGTTGTCTGAGGGCAAGGGCCGATACAGCTTGGCCCCACTGTTGTTGCAGGAGTTGCCAGAACGAGGTTGAAGGCAACGTCGGACTGCCTTAGGGACTCCAGCTCTGGATTTGTCCTCAGGTTTACTCTTACAGCCTTTCCCATGAGTGAGTATGGCTGCAAGGCAGCGGAGGTTTGAAATCAGTTTTCCCCTTCCCAGGCTGACGAGCTCCATCTACCCGAAGCACTGATTTTAATGTGCCAGGACCCGCCTTTGACCCTTCTCCTGTCAGTAGAACCGGTTCTGCTGGGCTTGGAGGCTAAGCCACGCAGGAAGGCCAGGAGTTGGACTTAGTTGGTAGAGGCTATTTGAGGTGCATGCCGAAATTTTTGAATTTCATTAAATGCAATATTATCCCTACAGCACGTCTCAAGGAAAGATGAGGTGCTGTTATTTGAGCTTCAGTGAGTTTTGTGAGAGGCTGCAGAAAGGTCAGAATGGGGGTGAGAAGGAGAATTAAAGCTTTTCAAACCAACTGATTTAATTGCATTGACTAAATTTGTAGATGAGTATTTCAACTTGAGATACTGAAATGTAAGGCATGGATAATTCCAGTCAGGAATTGAGGGCAAATTTCTTAACCAGAAAGAAAACACAGAGCCTGCAATGTGGAATGGTTGACTTGAAGATTAAAGGGAAGATGGAAGATGAGGGATAAAGAATATTGTGATGAGTGGGAGGAAGTATTTGCTGGGATATTTAAACATTTTCCTAGAAGCTAATTGACTCTCCGTTGTGCTGAAAATGTTTTGTACCTGTATAATTGATATGTTATTCTTTGTAGTAAACCCGTGCTCCTTGGTCATTAAATTGAGCAGTACTGTAGAGCAGTAAGCACTTTGTGTGCCACTTCAATGATCAGTTCATTGGGCATAGAGTTGACAAATTTTATGCAATTGAATTGTTGAGTCCAGCTCTTTGTGACCTCATGGACCATAGCATAGGGTCCATAGGGTTTCCATGGCAAGACACGGAAGTAGATTGCTAGGCCTTTCTTCCGTGCAGATATTGCTGCTGCCCAGGTTGGGTCCCAGCTGGGTTTAAACTCAGGATCATCTGCTTTGAAGTCCAGTGCTGATGCCACCACACCACTAGCCAGCCCACAATTGAATTGGGTGATTTTAATTGCTGGGTAGTTAATATCTTAAGCAGGGTCCACATCATATAAAAGACTAAGGAGATTTCCAGTCTGTCATTGTGTGGAGTTGTTTTCAGTATGTACAGTTGCAAGAAAAAGTTTGTGAACCCCTTGCAATTTCCTGGTTTTCTGCATTGATTACTCATACAATGTGGTCTTATATAATAGTCACAATAATAGACAAGCATAATGTGCCTTTTTTCTTACAGTATTTATTCAGAAGAAAAAACAAGATTTACAGAGTGCAACACATAGATACATCTCAACATAAAGTGTGTACATTCATATATTGTAATAAAATTGATCAAAATGCATATCTCATAAAGGTATACCACTCTGTAATCAAAAATTTAAAGATAGGTCATACATCATAAAAGAAAATTTTTATATTAAAAAAAAAAGTCAACCGCTACCAACTACCAAAGAAAAAAGCTGATGGATGATACTGGATAATTAGAAAAAAAACATTCGCTTAAGAAGAGAAGATAGAAATATACATAAAAGTCTGTGCACTGTTAAGCCTTATAAATTGGAAAAGTAATTTAGGAAAGGTCCCCAGATATCAGAAAAAGATTGTTTCAAATTTAAGACTAAGCAGCGGATCGTCTCTAAATTTAAATAAAACATAATATCATGTAGCCATTGAAGATGTGTAGGAGGGGTAGACTCCTTCCATTTAAGCAAGATTGCTCTCCTTGCTAAAAGAGAGGTAAAAACTAAAACCTGTAGGTTAGGAGTTATATCTTAAGTTATATCTTCATTTGCAATAATACCAAACAAGGCGGTAAGGGGATTTGGGTCAAATTGGACCCTAAAAAGTTGTGAGAAGGTATGGAATACTTCCTGCCAAAACTTTTCAATTTTAGGACAAAACCAAAACATACGAATTAAAGAGGCATCAGCAGAGTTGCATTTATTACAAAGTGGAGAAACGTTTGGATAAAAACTGGACAGCTTCTGTTTAGAGATGTAAGCTCTATGAACCACTTTAAATTGTAGAAGAGAATGACAAGCACAGAAAGATGATTTATTAACCCGTTTAAGAATCTAAGTTTCGAGAATCTAAGGACATTTCTGGTATACTAGGGGAAGATGTGACTCATAAAATTTCGTTATACGCTGATGATATTTTACTTTTTATCTCTAACACTGAAACTTTTTTACTTTTGGTTCTTTCTTTAATTTCCCAGTTTAGTTATTTTTCAGGATATAAGCTGAACTTACATAAAAGTGAGCTATTTCCTTTAAATGACCTAATGTCATCAAATGCCAAATTTCCGTTCCAAGTTGTTACAAGTCAATTTACGTATCTAGGTGTAACAATTACTAAAAACTTCAAGAATTTATTTAAAGAAAACTTAAACCCTTTATTGAATTATGTGAAAAAGACGCTTTCTCAATGGTCTCCTCTTTCTTTATCCCTAATTGGCCGAATTAATTTGATTAAAATGAAGATTTTTCCTAAATTTTTATATCTTTTTCAGGCATTACGTATTTTTATTCCTAAGACCTACTTTGATTCTTTAGATTCAATTTTAACATCTTATATTTGGAATAATAAACAAGCTTGTTAAAGTAAAGTTTACCTACAAAGAAATAAAGAGATGGGTGGATTAGCCCTACCCAATTTTAGGTTTTACTATTGGACTGCCAATATAAGGAATATTACTTTTTGGTCCTATTATATTTATCGCAAAGATTGCCTATCATGGGTCTCCTTAGAAGTTAATTCTGGGAAAAAAAAATTGTCTATTGTCTCTCCTTGGATCATATTCTTCTTTTTCAGCAGATAAAACAACAGATAACATAATTGTTAAGCAAAGTTTAAGGATCTGGTCTCAATTTTAGCGAATTTGTCATTATCATCTCCCATTCTCCTTAATTATTTTTTTATACCTTCCATGACTGACAAAGTCTTTAAGGATTGGGATGAACTAGGTAATAAGTGTTTTTGGGACCTGTTTATCTCAGGGTCTTTTGCTTCATTTGACCTGCCAAAAACACATTTTTTACAGATACCTTCGAATTAGAGATTTCTTGTGTTCCCAATTAACTACTTTTCCTATAGGTCCTGATAAAAAATTTACTGGATGACCGTTTAAATTTAAAACCTTTTGTTAATGGCTCTATTACCGGTATCTGTAACTTGTTGATTGATTCTAGACAAGACTTTTTAGATAAAATAAAAAAAGCTTGGGAGGATGACCTAAATTGTCAGATTTCTGATGAAAGGTGGAATAAAAATCTGCCTAAACTAATAACACAAACAATTGTATTTTTCATGACTTTAGTGAGCGTTTAATCATTGTCAGTCCAGGCTGGAAAAAGTATATAAACCCTTGTATTTAATAACTGGTAGAACCTCCTTTAGAAGCAATAACCTCCTCCAAGTGTTTCCTGGAGCTGCTGATCTGATTTGCACAACAGCAAGGAGGAATTTTAGACCATTCCTCAAAATCTGTTTCAGTTCCTCAGTATTTCTGGGATACCTTGCATGAACAACTCTCTTCAGTTTATGCCGCAGTCTGGACATTGACTTGGCCATTTCAAAACACAAATTTTCTTTTTAAACCATTTGATATTGATTTATTTTGTGTTTCAGATTATTGTTGCATCATCCAACTTCTATTAAGCTTCAGATGACGGATAGCTACCCTGACATTCTCCTATAAAATGTCTTGATATAATTTTGAATTGATTTTCCCTTAACGATTGCAAGCTGTCCAGGCCTGAGGCAGCAAAGCAGCCCAAACCATGATGCTCCTTCCACCATACTTCGCAGTTGGGATGAGGTTTTGATGTTGGTGTGTAGTGCCTTTTCCCCTCCAAACATAGAGGTGTGCACTTCTATGAAAAAGATCAACTTTTGTTTCATCTGTCTACAGAACATTGTCCCAGAAGCGTTGTGGAGCATCCAGGTGGTCTTTTGCAAAATTGAGACGTGCAGCAATGTTTTTTTTCGGAGAGTGGTGGTTTCCTCTGTGCTGTCCTTCCATTCTTGGTCAGTGCTTTTCTTATAGTAGACACATGGACAGAGACTAGCAAGTTCCCAAGATTTCTGCAGGGCCTTTTGCTGTTACCTTTGGGTTCTATTTCATCTCCTTCAGCATTGCACATTGTACTCTTGGTGTGATCTTTGCAGGATGCTCACTCCTAGTGAGAGTAGCAACAGTACTGAGCTTCCTCCATTGTTTCCCCCCTGCATGATACTTGAAATAATGGGACACAAGTCCAAATGCTTTGTAGCTTGGATTTAATATGGATTTAAAGCCTGGCTATTGTGGATAAATCAACATTGACAATCTCGTATCTCATTTACTACCTTTTAAGTTATTGCATAATTTAATGTTGCATTATTTGAATATGAGACCGTGATTGTTGGAGGTAAAGTTATTTTAATTCATAAAACAAAAAAAAGCTCCTGAGGGGAAATCTCTAATGACAGTGTTTGTGCTCAAATGAACACAAATGAGGTTCCAGGTTTGATTTTTGATTTTTCTGCAGCTGACTTTGGCTATGCAAAGCTTTTGGTTTGTACTGCTAATTCAGTACACACAAACACACAAAAATTCAAGAATTCCCACTCTTGATCACTGTTCATTGACTGTGTGTGTTGTGGGCAAAGGGTATGATGTCCCCATGTAGTAGAAAAGCCTAGACAAATACATGAATATTGGTCACTCTTAACAGGAGAAATGCTGACATTAAGGGAAAGAAAATAACAATTTTATCAGATTTTTTCCTTTATCTGCAAAAGAAAAGTTGGCAGTGTTGATAGGACATTTGTTTTGTACAGATGTTGTGAACTTGTTTGAAATGACTATTGAGCTCTGATCTGATTCCAAGGTGAACTGAGTTTGTTATTTATCTTCAATGGATCTTATTTAGTTACTCTATATGTAAAGCAGACATTTCGTTTCTGTCCGTACCAGTTCCCAGCGAAGGCAACCCATTGCTCCCATTCTTCCTTTGTTTTCATGTGATTCAACTTTGTTTCTCGTATATCCATCAGTTTTCCATTTGATTCTTGCTGTTTTGTTGCAGTAGCCAGTTAGTTTGCCAGTATGCCTTTTGTCTTTTGGTATGTGAGGAAAATGGAGCACCTTGGGGAAACCCATGCTGTCGTAGAGAGAACATGCAAACTCCAGACAGCATCTCAGGTCAAGATCAAACTTGAGGCCCTGGAGCTGTGATGTGGTCATGCTGACTTCTGCACCATTCAGCAACCTATGTTGATTCACTGCAGTGCTGGCCAGTTTCTGATGTAAAGTCAGGGTACAAGATAACTTGTCCCACATTTATCACCTGCATTCCAAGTACTCCTGACTGCCTTGGGGATCAGCTGTCTTCTGGATTGTGTTGTGCAATACACTGGAATTAATTAGAGATCAACACTGGTGCACCCTAGGGGTGTGTACTTAACCCACTGCTCTACTCTCTCTCTATACCCATGACTGTGGCTAGGCATAGCTCAAATGCCATCTATAAATTTGCTGATGTTACAACCATTGTTGGTAGAATTGCAGATGATGACAGGAGGGCATACAGGAGCGAGATATACCAACTAGTGGAGTGGTGTCATAGCAACAACCATGCACTCAACATCAGTAAGACGAAAGAGCTGATTGTGGCCTTCAGGAAGGGTAAGACGAAGGAACACATACCAATCCTCATAGAGGGATCAAAAGTGGAGAGAGTGAGTAATTTCAAGTTCTTAGGTGTCAGGCTCTCTGAGGACCTAATCTGGTCCCAACATATCGATACGGTTATGCAGAAGGTAAGACAGTGACTACACTTCATTAGGAGTTTGAAGAGATTTGGTATGTCATTAAAAACACTTAAAAGCAGGCTGCATCACTATCTGGTAAATGGGGGGGGGGGGCTACTGCAGAGGACAAGAGGCTGCAGAGGGTCAAAAATTTAGTTGTCACCATCTTGGACCAGGACATCTTCAAGGAATGGTGTCTCAGAATGGCAGCGTCCATTATTAAGGTCCCCAAGTACCCAGGGCATGCCCTTTTCTCATTGTTACCATCAGGTAAGAGATACAGGAGCCTGAAGGCACACAATCAGTGATTCAAAAACAGGTTCTTCCCCTCTGCCATCCAATTCCTAAATGGACATTACCTCATTTTTAAAATATATTATTTGTTTTTCAGTTATTTTTTGATATATTAAATATACATATTGTAATTGATTTTACGTTTTTTCTTATATATAGGTCGACCTTCACTAATCTGACTACCTGTAATTTGGTTCCTTCAATAATCCGGCACTGATTTCAAATTTTCCACGCAATTGTAATTTCAAATTTTCCGGGCTACCGTACCAATCTGCTGTGCATTGTTTTGGTTGCGCTAGATTTGTTCACGTGTTGATCTGCTGTTGTAAGCACAAGTGTGCAATTCCCTGCTTGTTTTCATACATTTATTAATATCATTTGCTCTTTTTTTGGCCCCAGTGAGTAAAGGAAATGCACCTCGCGCTGTGAAGCGAAAACACTGCACATTGTCCATTAAAGATAAGGTTGAACTCTTGGAAAAAAACTGGACAGTTGTGTATCGGTGAAAAGCTTGTGTGAGTGTTATAACGTTGGCTCTTCCACAGTGTTACGATATAAAGAAACAAAGAAAAACTGCTACTTTTTTTTGCTGATAGTGGCTCAAAGAAACATGTGCGTAAGAAAAACAATGAAAGACGGAAGAAGTTTGGAACTAGATAAAGTGCTGATAACGTGGTTTAATCTTCGTGTAAGTGAAGGTGTTGAACTATCTGGAGATACAGTGAAGGATCAAGCAAAAGTGTTTCATGAAGGACTAGATTATGAGTGTGACTAGTGAAGGTTGGCTTCATCGGTTCAAGCAGCGTCATGGCTTACAGTTTCATGCAGTGTGAAAACCGTTCAGACAAGGAAGCAGCAGCAGAGTTTGTTGATGAGTTCGCCAAGTTAGTCTTCGATGGAAAAATTAAGCCCCGAGCAGGTGTACAATGCTGATGAGACTGCATTATATTGGAGATGTACACCAAGAAGAACACTAACAACAGCAGATGCAGAATCACTAACAGGGTATAAGGCATTGAGAGATTGTGTGACTTTGCTAGGCTGCTGTAATGCTGCAGGAACCCACAGCTGTAAGTTACTGGTCATTGGCAAAAGTTTATGTCCCAGGGCCTTCAAAGGTATGATGCAATTTCCTGTTATTTACTATGCTAACAAAAATGCATAGATTACAACCAGCATCACACTGGAATGGTTTGAAAATTATTTTGTTTCCGAAGCACGAGCTCACTGTGACTTTGTTGGCCTGCACCACAACTGTAAGATAATGCTTGTTTTAGACAAACGTTCAGCACACCTGAAAGCAGAACTCTTCATAAAACAATGTTTTCGGTATCTTCTTGCCACCTAACTGTACGTCATTAATTTGTTACGAACCCCGTAACTGGGTCACTTACCAGCAAAGATAGAGAGGTCCGTTGAAGTCTGATGGTACTATTTTTCACAGTATTTATTGGTAAAAATACACAAAAATAATATCAATGCAAACATACAGATAATATACGTTGTCAATACTAACTCTAAAAATGCGGGTATAATAATAATCAATAAGGAATAAGCTCTATCGTTGTCTGGGGATAATGTATTGTCCGATGGAAATATAAAAAGTAATTTAGTTCATGCAGGTTGCAGCCTTTGGTTGGAGTCAAGAGAGGGATTTTTGAAACTTGCCAGCTTTTCCTTTTTATGATGTCGTTCCTTCGAAATTTCGTTGGTGTCCACTCCTTTAGCTAAGCCGTTCTTCCGTGGTACGGCCGCCAATCCCAGGCAAGGGAAAGGATGCACGCGGGCCCCACCGGCTGTCGCTCTTAAACGCTGTCACGGGATTTCTAGCGTTTCTCCTGGTGCGTCTGAAGGGGTTGTTCCCCAGACCCTCTTTTATCCTTACTCAGATGTCAATCAGGTTGGGATGATGCAATCCCTCAACCAGCCCACTCTGGTCATCCCCTGAGGGCTTCAATGAATAGTACAGTACTCAATACACAATTCCATCTCCAAGAGACAATAGTCGTTATCAATGGTTCCGCCTTTCTGGGGGCCAGGACACATTCCAAACACTTGTGGATTCTGCGTGTGTCTCTCTCATTTCCTGAGTCCCAGACCTGAATTAATAGCGATCTTGCGATTCTCAAAAAGGAGGGGGCTACTTTGTACCCTTCGGCCCCTCAGAGTTGTGGCACATTCGTAACAAATTTAACCCCTAGACAATGGCATATTACGTTCTCTCAAGTAGAAGTATCGTTCCCTGTTTATGATGTGCCTTTTGAGTGCAGTTAATGCTGGCAGAGTAGCAGAGACTTTTTATTGACAGGCTAATTAAGTTGACAGGTGAATTGCTGAAAGGATTAGAGCAACAATGTTTTATAACTGAGCAAGAAATAATTGAGTGTTTATATGCTGCAGCATAAGTTAATCAGAGAGAGACCAAAATATACGGAAAAGCTTACCTTGGAAGATATATTAAAAAAAATAGCTAGAAAAAGTGCAGCAAGGGAGCTAATAGTTCAAAATCCAGTGCCATTAACTTCTGCTCCAGATGTGCTGCCACCAACCAGATTCAGCACCAGTTCCTGATGCTTCACTTAACTTTTCAAGATGAAGATGTTGATGATCCTGACAACCCCACACTTACAGACATGTAACTTTACCTGATGGTATATTAAACACTTTAGAAGCAGAAGTGCTCAACTTTTCTGTGTAAGTTAATTCCTGTACATTTACCTGTACCCTTTATTTTATCTGTGCCTGTACAGTATATTACTTTATTAAACTTTCACTTGCTACTTATTTAATATTTCTGTTTCATTATTATCTAACTTGTACTGATTTACATGATATTTTAAAGGTATGATGAGAAGGTTAGTTATTGCTTAATGTGATCCTTCTGTAATCCGGCACTCCTTGGGTCCTAATGGTGCCAGATTAGTGAAGGTCGACCTGTATTGTGTATTGCATTGAACTGCTGCGGCTAAGTTAACAAATTTCGTGATGCTTGCCGATGATAAACCTGATTCTGATGTAAAGGAACCCTCAGGGACAGTGATCATATGATAGAATTCACCCTGTAATTTGAGAAGGGGTATTTTGCATCATTCTTCACTGTGGAAGACACTCAGTAAGCCGTAAGTTTGAGTGTGGCGGGGGGGAGGGGCAGAAGTAGGTGAAGTTTAAAGGTACAATTTAATGTCAGAGAAATGTATACAGTACCATCCACAAAAACAGGAGTGCCCCAAAGAATGAATGACAGTTAAATTTTAGAATCCCAAAGTCCACCCCCCCCAGCTCCCCTCCCTCCTGTGAGTAAACTACAGCGAGCAACAAATCCCCTCTCCCACCGGCAAAAATAAAGTGCACCCACTACCAGCAATCGTGTGAGCAAAGCAATAGCAAAGACACAGACTTGCAGTTACCCCAAAGACTATATTGTTCACCCAATAATTCGACATGCTGCAGGCTCTCTCTCTCTCCTAATAAGGGAGAAAGAGCTGACTCCATTTCCAACAAACGGGAGAGACAACAAACAACTTGCTTATTATGTTTATTATGTTAAAAGTCCATTACATTGCTGTTTTCAAGCTTGGTGCCTGGAGATCGCAAGGATCCTGGGTCCCCAGGCACACAGCAGATGTTCCAACTCCCCCAACGACACACGGGTCTCTTGTGGCGATACCGACCCTTGATTCGCCTGTCTCCAGTTACTCAAGATCCTAGGCTTCTGAAGCTGTGCTGAAATCTTAGGCCAAGACTTTGGCATGCTGAATAGTGGCCGATTGTGGAACCCCCGAGAACAGGTTCCATTCCAGCAAAGAACCGTATTCAGCGTGTGACTCCAGGTCAGGGTCTTCAAGAGAACCCTGAAAGGGAAAAATAGAGATATTAAAGATAGAAATTGGACTGTTTTCAAAGATGCAAGCAAAGGAGTTGCTGTTGCCGTTACTAGTGAGAATTGCTTGGGAAACTAAGGACTGAAGGTAGATAAATCACCTGGACCTAATGGTCTTTGTCCCAGGGTTCTGAAAGACATGGCTGAAGAGATTGTGAACACAATGGTAATACTCTTTCAAGAATCAGTGGATTCAGGTGTGGTTCTGGACGGCTGGAAAATTGCAAATGTCACCCCACTCTTCAAGAAGTGAGAGAGGCAGAAGAAAGGAAAACTATGGGCCAGGCCAGTTAGTCTAATGGCAGTGGTTGGGAAGAAATTGGAGTCAATTGTTAGGCATATGGTTTTGGCGTACTTGGAGGCACATGATAAAATAGGCCGTAGTCAGCATGGTTTCCTCAAGGGAAAGTCTTGTCTGTCAGATATGTTTTGTTTTTAAAATTTTTTTATTAGTTTTTCAAAACATTTTACAAAATTAAAAACCCCAAATCCCAATGAGGAGCATTAATACAGTGCAAGATTAAGCATACAATAACAATATGCTACAAAGGAAGAGAATTTAACAAAAAAGCACCTAAATTAAAGACAAGTGAGCTTAGTGTCCTCCCCAAGCCCCACAACACAAGAAAAAAACAACTCCAGACCAACCACCACACAGTATAAAGAGTATGTCCGGACAGTCAAACTCCCAGACTGTGAATACACTTAGTAACAGAGGATAATAATGCCTACTACCAGGAAAAAAAAGGGAGCTGAAAGCAAGGGACCGAAGAGAAGAAAAAAAAAGAAAAAAAAAACCCTAGTCAAGAGGAAGGTTATGAAAGTACTCGATTAAAAAGTCCCCAGACCTTATGGAACTTTAGATCCAAATTAAGAACTGAATAATGAATTTTTTCGAGGTCCAAGCAGGCCATAATGTCGTTAAGCCATTGCGCATGAGTGGGCGGGGCAACATCTCTCCATCTAACGAGGATCAAGCGTCTCGCCAGGAGAGAGGCAAAGGATAGTATTCGGCATTTGGTCGGACCCAGACATAAATCTGTCACGCCTCAAAAACCGAACAGAGCAATTAAGTGGTTAGGTTCTAGGTGCTGATTCAGAATACCCGATAATGTAGTGAAGACATCTTTCCAGAATTTCTCCAAGCTAGGACAGAACCAGTACATATGGATGAGAGAGGCCACGCCCCTCTTGCATTTATCACAGAGCGGACTAATGCCAGGGTAGAATCGAGATAGTTTAGATTTAGACATGTGGGCTCTATGAACAATCTTAAACTGTAAGAGGCAATGGCGAGCACAAAGGGAGGTTGAGTTAACCGATTTGAGAACTGAGTCCCAGCTCTCCTCGGATAAGGAGATATTTAAATCCTGCTCCCAGGCCATTTTAATTTTATCCACAGGGGCCCATCGTAAGGCTGCTAGTTTATCTCGGATAATTGAAATTAAGCCTTTACCTAGTGGATTAATGGAAAGAAATAGGTCCTTAGCATTTTTCGCAGGCATTTCAGGAAAGTTAGGAATTAAAGGAGCAGTAAAGTGTCGGATTTGGAGATATCTGAAAAAGTGAGCGTTAGGCAGGTTGAACTTAACGGAGAGCTGCTGAAAAGAAGCAAAGCGATTATCAATGAAGAGATCTTCAAAATGTCTAATGCCCTTCCTGTACCAAACATGGAATGCTGAATCGTACGTAGTAGGTAAAAAAAGGTGATTATGTGCGACAGGGCTAGAAACGGAAAACCCCTGGAAACCATAGCATTTCCTGAACTGAGCCCATATACGCAAAGTGTGTCTAACCAGAGGATTAGCTATTGATCTGGGCAGACTGCTAGGGAGTGCAGAGCCAAGAAGTGCAGAGATAGATAATTCTTTAGTGGAGCTCAACTCCATTGCCACCCAGTTAGGGCACTCGGGTTGACCGTGGAAGAAAGACCAGAAGGCAGCACAACGTATATTAGCTGCCCAGTAATATAAGCGAAAGTTAGGTAAAGCCATACCACCCTCTTTTTTAGATTTTTGGAGATGGATTTTATTAATGCTAGAGCGCTTATTCTTCCACAGATATGACAAAATAATAGAGTCTAAGGAATCAAAAAAAGATTTAGGAATGAAAATTGGGATAGATTGAAATAAGTATAAAAATTTGGGGAGAACATACATTTTAACAACATTAATACGACCTACCAAGGACATAGATAGAGGTGACCATTGTACCAGACTCTGTTTTATAGCATATGAAAGATTGGCAAAGTTTTCACGAAAGAGATCTTTAAACTTCCTTGTGACTGTAATTCCAAGATAAGTAAATTGATTATGGACTACTTTAAAAGGGAGATCACGAAATATTCTTGTGCTTCTTTATTAATTGGGAAAAGTTCACTCTTATGTAAGTTGAGTTTATAGCCAGAGATCTGGCTAAACTGGTCAAGAAGTGAAAACATTAGAGGTAAGGATGTAGACGGATTTGAGAGAAAGAGTAGTAAGTCATCAGCATAGAGAGAGACTTTATGCTCAACACCCCCTCTCCAAATCCCGGTCAATTCAGGACAATTTCGAAATGCTATCGCCAGAGGTTCTATAGCCAAATCAAAGAGAAAGGGACTTAAGGGGCATCCCTGACGGGTGCCACGTTTGAGATTAAATACTTGGGATTTCTGAAAATTAGAACAGAAGCAGTAGGACACAGGTACAGCAATTGGATCGTCTGTCAGATATGTTTTAATTCTTTGAAGTAACAAAAAGCAGGATAGACAAAGGAGATTGGTGGATGTTATGTACTTGGATTTTCAGAAGGCCTTTGTTAAAGTGCCACACATGAAGCTGCTTAACAAGCTACGAGCCCATGTTATTATAGAAGGATGCTAGCATGGATAAAGCAGTGGCTGATTGGCAGGAGGCAGAGTGGAATAAAGGAAGCCTTTTCTGGTTGACTGCCGGTGACTAGTGGTGTCTGTTTTGGGACTGTTTTATGTTATATGTCAATAATTTGGATGACGGAATTGATGACAGTTTTGCAGATGATGTGAAGATTGGGTGGGCAGGTAGTGTTGAAGTATAAGGCTACAGAAGTACTTAGACAGATTAGGAGATTGGACAAAGAAGTGGCAGATGTTGAGAAGCTTATGGTCATGTGTGTACTTTGGTGGAAGAAATAATGACATAGGTTATTTTCCAAATGGAGAGAAATTCAAAAATCTGAAGTCCAAAGGGACTTGGGAGTCCTGCAGGATTCCCTAAAGGTTAATTTGCAGTTGGTGTGGAAGGCAAATGTGATGTTAACATTCATTTTGAGAGGAAGAGAATATAAATGCAAAGATGGAATTTTGAGACTTTATAAGGAACTGGTGATGCCTCACTTGGAATATTGTGAGCCCCTTATCTAAGGAAGTTGTGTTGGCATTGGAGAGGGTTCAGAAGAGGTTCACGAGATTGAGTGTTTAATGGTCCTGGGACTGTACTCACTGGTATTTAGAAGACTGAAGGGGTTCTCTTTGAAACCTATCAAATGTTGAAAGGGTCAATGGAACAAATGTGGAGGGAATGTTTCCTATGGTGGAGGAGTCCAAGAGCAGAGTGACCAGCCTCAGAATAAATGGATGTTCATTTAGACTGGATATGAGGGGGAGTTTCTTTAACTAGAGAGTGGTGAATCCAGAATTTGTTGCCACATGTGGCTGTATTTAAGGAAGAGTTTGATAGATTCTTGATTAGTCAGGATTTGAAGTGCTATAGGGAGAAGGCTGAGATGGGGTTCGAGATGGAAGTGGATTAGCCATGATGAAATGGCAGAGCAGACTCTGGGTGAAATGACATAATTCTGCTCCTTGGTCTTATGGTCTTATTGTGTTGATGTATGCTTCTAAGTTTCTTCAGCCCCACAGTATTGCCACCACCTGCTTAAAAACTCAATTCCTTTGATTTTACTATTGTAGAGCCTTGCAACATAGAAATGGGCCTTCTAGTTCTCAAAATCAGCATCAGCCATTGAGCGCCCATTTCATCTGTACTTTCCATCCACTCCTAAATTTTACTACTAAGTTTCTTTTACTAGATTGTACACAAGTAATTTGTAGTTTTCATCTAAATTGCCAAGCAGCACACCTCTGGGATCTTAAACTAAATGAGTGCACTTGGGGGATCCCCATGTGTGTCAGCGAATGGGGGGTCGGGGGAGAGGTAGGAATGAAAATTGCAGACGGATAGTACCACAGGTCTAGATTGAACATGGGTTACTTGAACTGAAGTATCAGAATGACCCACTGCACTACCTTGCCACCTCTTAGTATCTTCGCCTAATGATGCTAATGTTTCCTTTCGGTGTCAATGGAATTATTTCCCTAAATCCTGTCTTTATAACTTACCTACTTCCCCAAACCTTTGCAACATCTGTACCTTTAAGGAGTTTGAGCATAGAATGTAGAACTATACACCACAGTACAGACCCTCTGGTGTACTGTGTTGTGCCGACCCATATAAAGCTACTCCATGATCTCTCCTTCCCTACATAGCCCGTAAACCTCCATTTTTTTTCTTGCATTTCCAATTCATCACCTTCAGCCTATTGAAACCCAGCTGTCATCCACAGACACAAAATGCTGGTAGAACACAGCAGGCTAGGCAGCATCTATAGGGAGAAGCGATGTCGACGTTTCGGGCCGAGACCCTTCGTCAGGACATCGCTTCTCCCTATAGATGCTGCCTAACCTGCTGTGTTCTACCAGCATTTTTTGTGTGTGTTGTTTGAATTTCCAGCATCTGCAGATTTCCTCGTGTTTGTCATCCACAGTCCTTGTTCACCCATCAAAATAGCCAACCTGAACCAGTTGATTCTAGCCTTCAGTTACTTCGTTGCCTGTTGCATTTAATGTCTGTTCTCTTGCTTTGTGGCCCCTTGTGGTTTGTTATTTTGCAGTTTGTTATAAAAGTGTTCACCACTGAATTGTCTCTGCTGCTCTGCATTTGGCCTCCTCTACATTTCCTGACACATGACTGAAATAGATTAGGGTAATTATTTTAAAGTGGTTTCTTTCCTATCTTTCAGGTGCTGCTAACATGGCAGACACAGATTTATTTATGGAGTGTGAGGAAGAGGAACTGGAGCCTTGGCAGCTCATAGAGGATGATGTTGTGGACGACACAGGTGGTGGAATGTTGCTGACAGCATCCAACAATGTTAATACAGGTAATTTAGAGAAAATGCCTTCAGTTTAGCTGCTGATCTGTTTGTGTCATCCAATTTTTTATTGCAATGGTAGTAGAATAAAAAGCATCATTCTCTCTGTGATCCTGGTAGACGTGTATATTTCTTGGAGTGTGATTGCTTTTTATGGGACAGGCTTCCTACTCGTACCTCTCTGCAGGTACTGGTTGATGCATGTGACCAAAGCATTGTAAATATGTGCTCGCTGAGTTCCTAGGCTGGTCTGTCAGGCTGATTGTAGAACTACAGTTTGCACATAATTCCCAGGGCACTTCCTTGACATCTGATCGAGGACCTGAACACTAAATGTCGACATTCTTTCTGAGCTTTCTCTGCAAATATTTACGGTTACCTGGAGTATTCTGTTGGTAGAACTCTTTGGATTTCCCTGCAGATATTGGTGTTCTCCCAGGTCTAATTGCTCTGCTGCAAAGCTCTTCTGGAAAATGACTCTCCAGGAGCTTCTCTTCACTTTTGTAAACCTAGTCTTCTTCGTACATCTTCTCCAGCTGTGCTAATGTTTACCTCGAATCATCAATTTTGCAATGATGTGGATTTATTTTAACCGATGCCCTGCCACTGTAGAAACTAAGTATTTTGTTACTTTTGTTCAGTCGATGTTAATACAGCATAATCATCCAGAGAACACAAGGGCACTTCTTAATAGTTTAAAATTCCTAATTGCGTTGCAACAATAATTGTAAATTACTACCTGAATTTTGTCTTGAAAGGTTTGATTTAACATTAGTGTGGTGTTGCATCTGTTTGCTCATGTTGAGTCTCTGCCTGTCCCATTTTTGTTTTTGCTTCTGTCTTGGATAGAATGATAATGTAGTGATTAGCGTGTTGCTATTACAGCTTGGGGTGTCAGAATTCAGAGTTCAATTCTACTGTCCTCCTGAAACAAGTTTGTGCGTTCCTTCCTGTGTGCACTTGGGTTTCCTTTGGGTGCTTCTGCTTCCTCACACAGTTGAAAGACCCTGCCGGTTAATTGGTCATTGTAAATTGTTCTGTGATTAGGCTAGAGTTAAATCGGTGGGTTGCTAGGAAGGCCTGTTTGGCACTGTATCTCTAAATTTAAAAAAAATATACAGCACAAGTGAAGTACAGTATGGAAGTAGGCCCATTGGTCTAACTTGTTCATGAAGAACAAGTTTTCTACCTGAGCTAGTCCTATTTTCCTGTGTTTGGCCCATATCCTTCTAAGCTATTCTTGTCTGCATGCATATCAAAATGCCTCTACCACTACTTCTGGCAGCTCATTAGATGTATCCACCAGCCTGTGCAAAGGTTTCCTCTTGCATCCCTTCTGTTCACTCCTTGCCTTAAATATGCCCTCTCTTGTGAAACGGATTGTGCGATCATTAATTTTTAATGTTTTTACCTTCATGGTTTTTACATACTTCCATGAGACCACCCCTCAGCTTCCTAAGCTCCAGGGCAAAAAGCCCCAATCTGCCCATCCTCTCCTTGTAACTCAAGCCCCTCACTCCTGTAACATCTTTGAGTCTTTACAGCACTCTTTCTACTATAATGACTTCCTTTCTATAGTTTGGTTATGTATGAATGAATGCATGTAAATAAAATAGAATGTTGCGGCCAAATAAATCAATTCTTGGAGGGGTGGTACCTTATTATTGGAGGAACAGATGATTATTCTAATGCCTGGGATTGCGAGATATAACCTGACCTGCTGAGGAGTTTGGAATTGGAGGAAAAGGTCCATTTGTTGTGGTACCAATGACATAGGAAGAACAAGGAATGAAGTTCTGCCAAATTAAAATACAGAACCAAAAAGATAATCTCTGAATTGTTACCTGAACCATGGGCAAGTTGGCAAAGGGTTAATAAGATCAGAGTTGAATGTGTGGTTCATAGATTGGTGTGGGAGAAGTTGTTGTTTTTATTTGTTTATAGATACAGCACGGTTACAAGCCCAATGAGCCCATGCTACCCAGTTGCACCCATGTGACCAATTAACCTACTAACATGTACATCTTCGGAAGGTAAGAGGAAACATCTTGAGGAAACCCATGCGGTCCCAGAGAGAATGTAAGTCTATTCACAAGAGTGCAGTCAGTATTACTCAGGAGGTAATGCTTCGGAAGTTGAAAGGTCTGAAGGTAGATAAGTCTCCTAGAACAGATGGATTTCAAAACCCCGGGGTTCTGAAAGATGGCTGAAGAGGTTGCAGAGGCATTAGTAATGATCTTTCAAGAATCACTGGATTCTGGGATGGTTGTGGTGGACTGGGAAATTGTAAGTTCACTCTTTAAGAAGGGAAGGAGACAAAAGAAAGGAAATTACAGGCCAGTTTGCCTCACTTCAGTGGTTATGAAGATGTTAAAGTCCTTTTATTATGGATAAGGTTTCAGGGTACTTAAAGCTCATGATAAAATTGGCTGAAGTCAATCTTCCCTGACAAATCTGTTGGAAATATTTGGTGAAATAACAGGCAGGTTAGACAAAGGAGAATTGGTGAATGTTGTGTTCTTGGGTTTTTAAGAAGGCCTTTAACAAAGTGCAGCACATGGAAGGATACTAGCATGGATAAAGTGGTGGATGATTGGTAGAAGCCAAAAAATCAGAATAAAGAGCCTTTTCTAGTTGGCTACCAGTGACTAGTTTTCCACAGGGTTCAGTGGTAGGTTTGCTACTTATCGCATTATATGTTAATAATTTGGATGGTGGAATTGATGGTGGCCAAATTTGCGGATGGTACCAGGGCAAGTGGAGAGGCAGGTAATGTTGAAGAAGCTGTGTCTGCAGAAGCACTTAGATTGGGAGAATGGACAAAGAAATGGCAGATGGAATACAGTGCAGGGAAGTGCACAGTCATGCACTTTGGCAGAAGGAATAAAGGCACAGACTTATTTTCAAAACGGAGCGAATTCAGAAATCGGATGTGCAAAGGTACTTTGGAATCCTGGTGCAAGATTCCTTAAAGGTTCGCTTGCAGGTTGTGCAGTAGTAAGGAAGGCAAGTGCAATGTCAACATTCATTTCCAGAAGACTAAAACATAAAGGATGTAATGCTGAAGCTTTATAAAACACCGGCGAGGCCTCACTTGGAGTATTGTGAGCAGTTTTGGGCCACTTATCTAAGAAAGGATGGATCATAAGACATAGGAGCAGAATTAGACCATTTGGCCCATTGAGTCTACTCTGCCATTCAATCATGGCTGAGCCTTAATTTTTTTTAAATTTTTTTAATTTTTAATTTTTAATTTAATTTTATTTTTTTCCCCTTTTTTCCATTCCTCAACCTTCTGTCCATAATTTTTAGTGCTGTGGCCAATTAAGAACCTATCAGTCTTCACCTTAAGTACACCCAGTGAGCTGGCCTCTACAGCTGCCTGCAGTAATAACTACCACAAATTCACCTCCCTCTGGCTAAAGAAATTTCTCTGCATCTTTTTTTTTTAAATGGATGCTCCTCCATCCCGAGTCTGTGCTCTCTTGTCCTAGACTCCTCCACCATGGGAAACATCCTATTCACATCTACTCTGTCTAGGCCTTTCAACATTCGAAAGGTTTCAATGAAATCCCCCTTTGTCCTTCTAAATTCCAGTGATTAACAGGCCCAGAGCATCAAATGTTCCTCTTATGATAACCTTCAGAATCAGCCTTGTGAACCTCCTCAATGCCAGCACATCTTTTCTAAAATAAAAACACAAAACTGTTGACAATACTCAAGGTGAGGCCTCACCAGTGCTGTATAAAGCCTCAGTATCAGATCCCTGCTCTTATATTCTAGACCTCTTGAAATGAATGCTAACATTGCATTTGCCTTCCTCACCAACGACTCAACCTGCAAGTTAACCTTCAGGGTGTTCTGCACATTTATTTCTGCTACCAAAGTGCATGTCCATGCATTTTTCAACATTGTATTTCATTTGCCATTTTCTTGCCCATTCTCCTAATCTAAGACCTTCTGCAACCTTTGTTTTCTCAACACTGCCTGCCTCTCCACCAATCTTCATATCATCTGCAAACTTGGCAACAAAGCCATCTATTCCATCATCTAAATCATTGATATGGAGCATAAAAAGAGGTGGTCCCAACACACACCCTGTGGATCAACAGTTACTGGCAGCCAACCAGAAAAGAATCCTTTTAGTCCCACTGGCTGCCTCCTACCAATCGCCAGTGCTCTAATCATGCCAGTAACTTTCCTGTAATACCATGGGCTCTTAACTTGGTAAGCAGCCTCATGTGTGCTATCTTGTCAAAGGCCTTTTGAAAATTCTAATACACATCTACAGCATCCCCTTTATCCTACATGTAATCTCAAAATATTCCAATAGATTCATCAAGCAAGATTTTCCCTTAAGGAAACAAGGGAATACTTTGTCCTATCACCAAGTATTCCATAACCTCATCATAAACAATTAACTCCAACATCTTTCCAATCACTGAGGCCAGGCCAACTGGTCTATAATTTACTTTCTGCTACCTTTCTCCTTTCTTAGAGTGGAGTGACATTTGCAATTTTCCAGTCCTCTGGAACCATGCCAGAGTCCAGTGATTCTTGAAAGATCATTTCTAATGCCTCCAAAATCTCTACCGCTACCTTTTTTAGAACCCGAGGGTACAGTTCATCTGATCCAGGTGACTTGTGTACCTTTTAGGTCTTTCAGTTTTTTTGAGCACCTTCTCCCTTATAACTGTATTCACTTCTCTTCCCTCACATCCTTCAACACCTGGCACATTGTTAGTGTCTTCCACCGTGAAGGCTGATGCAAAATACCTTAGTTCATCTGCCATCTCCTTGTCCCCTTATTTTATTTCTTTGGCCTCATTTTCTAGTGGTTCTATATCCCCTCTTTTTTTCATATACTTGAAAAGGCTTTTTCTATCCACCTTGATATTGTTCACTGGCTTTGGTATTTCATCTTTTCCCTCCTTAGTTGCTTTCTGTATACTGGTTTTTTTCAAAGCTTCCCAATCCTCTGTCTTCCTGCTAATTTTTGTTTTATTTTATGCACTCTCTTGCTTTTACATTAGCTTTGACTTCCTTTGTCAGCCACAGTTGTACTATTTTGCCATTTGAGTATTTCTTTGTTTTTGGAATACATCTATCCTGCACCTTCCTGATTTTTCCCAGAAACTCAAGCCATTTTTGCTATGCTATTATTCCTGCCAACATCTCCTTTCAGTTTACTTTGGACAATTCCTCTCCCATACCACTGTAATTTCCTTTAATCCACTGAAATACTGCTACGTCAGACTTCCTCTCTGTGAAATTTCAAGTTGAGCTCGTATTGTGATCACTGCCTCCTAAGGGTTCTGTTACCTTAGGCTCCCTAGTTCCTTCAAGTTCATTGTCCTAACAACCATCCAGTATAGCTGATCCCCTAGTAGGCTCAATGACAAACTGTTCTTAAAAAGCCATCTTGTAGTCATCTTGAGATCCATTACCAACCTGATTTTCCCAATCTACTTGTATGTTGAAATCTCCCATATGACCATCATAACATTGCCTTTTTGACATGCTATTTTTATTTCCTTTTGTAATCTTAGTCCACATCCCAGCTACTGTTTGGAGGCCTGTCTATAACTGCAATCAGGGTCCTTTTACCCTTGCAGTTTCTTAACTCAACCCACAAAGATTCAACATCTGCCTATCCTATGTCATATCTTTCTACTGCTTTGATGCCATTCTTTACCAGCAGAGCCATGCCACCCCCTCTGCAGACCTTCCTATCCCTCTGATACAATGTGTAACCTTGGATATTCAGCTCCCAACTACAACCATCCTGCAGCCACAATTCGGTGATGGCCACAACATCTTACCTGGCAATCTGTAAAAGTGCAGCAGGAACATCCACCTTGTTTCTGTATTCCTTGCATTGAAATATAACATTCTGAATCCCTAATACACTGATATTTACCCTGCTGGCTGCAATTTTGTCCTATCATCTGCCTGCACTTCCTGACAGTCTGCATGCTACCTTTGCTTTACCATTCGTCCTATCCCTGAGTCTCTTCTTCAGTTCCCATTCCCCTGCCAAATTAATTAACCCCTCCCCAACTGCTCTAACAAACCTGCCCATGAGAATATTGGTCACCATCAGGTTCAGGTGCAACCCTTCCATTTTGCACAAGTCATACTTATCCCCAGAAGAGATCACAATGATTCAGGATCCTAAAGCCCTGGATTTGTTCATTGAAGGCATTTACAGGAAAATAAAGAAATATAATAGAATTTGAGAAATATACATAGACTGAAAAAAAGAAAATCAATGTGCAAAAGATGACAAATTCTACAAATAAAAATAAATGAGTTGATGAATTATAGAGTCTTTGAAAATGAGTTTGTAGGTTGTTGAAGTTGAGTAAAGTTATCAGTGCTGCTTCAAGATCTGGGCCTTGATACCTCCCTGTGCAACTGGATCCTCGATTTCCCTCACTTGTAGACTCCAGTCAGAATGGATTGGCAACATCTTCATCAACAACAGTACAGGTGCCCCGACAAAGCTGTGTACTTAGCCCTCCCCCGCTCTACTCACTTTTGATCTATGACTTGAGGCTCAGCACAGCTCTACTGACATCACCTTTAATGGCTGAATCAAAAGTGATGATGATTCGGCATATTGGAGGGAAATTGAAAATGTGGTTGAATGATGCCACAACAATGATCTCTCATTCAATGTCAGTAAAACAATGTTTCTCAACATTAGGAGGCTGAAGCCAGTTGTCCATGAACCAGTCCTCATTAGGGGATTGAAGATGGAGATGGTCAGTAATTTTAAGTTGTTTGGTGTTATTGTATCAGAGAATCCCTTGTGGGATCAGTGTGCAAGTGCCATCACATCTACTTTCTTTGAAGTTTGTGTAAATCACCTAAAGCTGACAAACTTTTATAAATGCACAGTACCCCAACTGGTTGCATCATAACCTGGTCTGGAAACACCAATTTCAGAAATGGAAAGGTCTTCAGAAAGTGGAGGATAAAGCTTAGTCTGTCATAGGCAAAGCCCTCCCAACATTGAACTCCAAGGAGTACTGCCATTAGAAAGTAGCATCCCCTCATCAAGGACCCCTGCCCTATCAAGGCAATGCTTTCTTGCTACTACAATCAGGCAGGAGTTATTAGGGTCACACACCAGGTTCAGAACCAGTACCAAATATTGAAAGGCTAAGGCTGAGTGTACATGGAGAGGATATTTCCAATAGTGGGAGAGTCTGGAGCCAAAGGGCAGAGCCTCAGAATAGAAGGCTACCCCTTTGAAAATGAGATGAGAAATTTCTCTAGTCAGGGGTGGTGAATCTATGGAATTTATTGCCATAGATTGCAGTACAGGCCAAGTCATTAGATAACTTTAAAGTACATATTGCCAGGTTCTTGATTAGTCAAGGCGCATCAAAAGGTTTTGGGGAGAAGGCAGGAGAATGGAATTGAGAAGGATAATAAATCAGCCATAATCGAATGGCAGAGCAGACTTGGTAGGCTAGATGGCCTAATTCTGCTTGTATGTCTTGAAGTTTTTAGGGTCTTTAGTTTAAGTGTGTACTGCTTTCCTTACAGTTTTTTATAAGACTGTTTTATTTGCTCTTCAGGAGTTAAAACTGGATTTTCTGCCACAAGCATTGCTGATCAGAACAGTGAGGTGGGAAAGAAAGCAATGTTGACTGTTCTCCCCTCTAACAACAACAGTAAGTTGGAAGATCATTTGTATTTTATAGATTCAAAGGATGAAGGACTTATTAATCTCTGATTTGTATTCAGTCAAGTGGTTCTTTGATTTTTGTTCTGTAGTTGGCCTGTGTAGAAACTGTCTGAAAGAAAATGGTGGCTTTAAAAAGCAAAACAAAAGCCTGGAGAACCTGATAAATAGGCCGGGCAATACCTGTGGAGAGAGAAGTGGAACTAGCATTTCTAATTTTAATATGTTAAGTTTCATGGTCTTTGACCAAAAACTAAACCAGAGTTTCTTCCCATGATTTCTGTCTAAAAGTCCACTGGTGACATGCAGTTGTCCCACGTCACAAGAGGTCAGAGCTTTGAGTACTTCCCTTCTTTTGCAAGCACATGTACCTCAGCAACCAAAAAAAGAAACTTTTGGTCCAGGATATATTGTTGAAAAAATATTAATGAAAATTTTGAAGGTGGAGGTGCACAGTTCTGTTGGTTTGCAGGCGTCATGGATTCAAACTCTAACCCAGGGACTTAGGAGTCCTCCCAGAAGGTTTGATTTACAGGTTGAATTTGTGGTACAGAAGGCAATTGCAATGCTGGCATTTGTTTCAAAGGGAATAGAATATAAAAGCAAGGAGATAATGCTGAGATTTTATAAGACACTAGTCAAGCCACACTTGGAGTATTGTCAAGTTTTGGGCTGCATATTTCAGAAAGGATGTGTTCTTATTGGAGAGAGTCCAGAGGAGGTTCAAAAGGATTATTCTGGGAATGAAGAGGTTAACATAGGAGAAGCATTTGGCAGTTTTGGGCCTGTACTCACTGAAATTTAGAAGAATGCAGGGGCAAGTCATTGAAGCCTACTGAATGCTGAATGGACTAGATAGGGTGGATATGGAGAAGATGTTTGTCTCTGGTGGGGGTATCCAGAATTAGAGGGTGCAGTCTCAAAATTGAGGGGTGACCTTCTGGAACAGAGGATTTAGTGAGAGAGTAATGATTTGTAGAATGCTCTGCCTCAGACTGGTGGAGGCTGTCTGTGGCTGTATTCAAAGTGGAAGTTGATTGTTTCCTGATAGGTCGGAGCATTAGAGGATATGGTGAGGAGGAGGATGTATGGGATTAAATGGGATCTGGGATCAGCCATGATGGAGTGGTGGAGCAAATTTGATGGGTTGAATGGCCTGCTTCTGCTCCTATGTCTTACGAACTTTATTGGAACAGTACCTAGAGAAAGCTAACTTTGATAGCGAGCAAAGCAGTTTGCCTATCCAGGCAAGCATTTCTCTATACTGTGAGTGGATTAAACCTTCGAATTTTATTTTATTGTTGATCCCTTAGAAATATGATGCTAATTATTTACTCATCAACTCAGTGTCAAAGTCAATTTATTGTTGTGCACAAATAAATATATACACAGGTGCATTGAAAAACTTATTTGCATATAGCTTTGGATGCAAAATATTTGCATGGAAAGCAAACAAATTGTACAGTTTCTACAAGAAAAACACAATGACAACAATAAAAAATAGTTCCTTGTAGTGCAAAGTAATCCAAGTGATCATAGTGTTGGTATACTGACTGGTTAGGATTGTGCTGGTCGGTTAAAGAACCACCGTGGATTTCCTGCCAATACAGACGCTTAAATGCCACGGGATTTATGGAATAGCTGGTTGTGTTGAATTGTCTTCATTAAAGGGAGAAATGCTTAGGGTCAGAGATGATAGCGTTTAACTAGTGATGCTCACAAATAGTTGCAACAGAGAAATGTTGGTTTGCCTAGAGATGCCACAACACTCAGCAGCCCACCTTTTAAACACTAGCCTAATCACAGACAATTTATAGTGACCAATTAATCTACCAATTGGTACATCTTTGGTCTGAGAGGAAACCAGGACACCTGAAGGAAACCCACACCATTCACTGGGAGAATGTACAAACTCCTTACAGATGGCACTGAAATTGACACATTCTGGCACACCAAGCTGTAATAGTGTTGCGCTAACCACTGCAGTACCATGGATATGAAGTCATGTAAAGAGAACTAATTGGAGTGACTTAAAATGGCTGCTATAAAGGGATTTATTAAGCTGCATTATGATATAATGGTTTCTTCTCTTTTGATCAATTAGAATTGTGCTAAGTCCAGTACTAATGGCTCTTCCTTCTTCTCAGCTGGTGGTCCTCTGATGAATTCAGGCAATCAGCCTTTGATCGTAACACCTAATCCATCAGGCATTAGTTCCCAAATGTCAATGCCATCAATGTACCAACCTGCTGCTGTGCAAGTGCTGCAGGATCCAAAAACTGGAGTGACCAGCAGTGTGTCGGGGCAGCCCATCTTGATCACCACTCAAGTAAGTGGCCCTTCATGTCACCACAGAGAATTTGGAACAGGGGCATGATATCAAATGCTTTGTCTTCCACAAATGTTGACTGGAAAAGAGGCTCTAGGACTGATATTCCTATCCAATGTCAGCAGGCATCTATTAATACCAAGCATAAGAACATAAGAAACAGGAGCTGGAGTTGGCCATCTGACCTATTGAGCGTGCTTTGTCATTTAATAAGATCATGTCTGATCAGACCGTGGACTCTACTCCACATATCTGCCTTTTCCTCATAACCCATAATTTCTCTGTAATGCAAAAACGTCTATCTTAATGTCATAATATATTTACTGAGGTAGCCTCTACTATATCCCTGGGCAGAAAATTCTATGGTTTCACTATTTTCTGAGGAAAAACAGTTTGCTTCTCACCTCTTTCCCCTATTTGAGGCTATGTCCCCTAGTTCTATTTTTACTTAGCACTGGAAACAGCTTTCTTGTTGCTATCTTACCTATCCCTTTCTTAATTTAAAAACATAGAAACCCTACAGCACAATACAGGCCCTTCGGCCCACAAAGCTGGGCCGAACATGTCCTTACCTTAGACATTACCTAGGGTTACCCATGGCCGCCTTTGTCACTAGGTTTCTTCTGTTTCAAACCTTCCTCTCCTCTCTTCTCTGCAAACTTTTTCTGGTTTCAGAAACTTGTGAGAGTCATTTATCAATACTCAGGATCGATCTCAACTCGCCCCTTTTGGGCAACTAAAAGTTTAAACCAGCGATCGACTCACTAGTGTCTTCCATTGACCAAATCCATCTTGACTCTGAGCATGTGTGTCCTTGTATATTCAAAACGAGCTGCAGAGAAACTATTACATTGATTGTCCGTCAAATAACTCCATTTCTCTAAAGAAACAGCTTTTAAGAATTGAACTAGATGTGTATAAAGGTGTAGTAGAAAGTTTGCTATGATTGTCATTCAGAGCTGATGTGGAATTCAAACCTGGATATATTTACACAAGATACTCTTTGCTCAGCTGTTTTAAACTAATCAACGCTGCCTATCAATTTTGCTGCCAGGCAGCAATTTTATTATTACTTTTGGTTTAAAAATTGCTTTTGTTTTTTAAATTTTGCACCATTAGTTTTAAATCTTTGGTCTATCTTCTCTTGGTATATCTCTAGTATCAGGTGACTGGAGAGTTAATTTTGTACTCTGGTTCCTCTCCACAGGGTTTTACAGTGAAAGACCTGAGGTCTGTACAGAATCCGGTTGGTATTGTACTCAATGTACAGGGTGGTCAAGGAGCAGCCCCGTACCAAACTAAGCCCTTGACATTAGTGCCAGGTATGTGGAGCAATGGACCAGGTAGGTTAAGTATGTATGCTTATTAAATTGCATATTATTTGTATTAACTGTTGATATAAATCATATGAACATCTGGTTGTAAACAATACTCTGATTCTGCGATGACAGGTGGTGCTTGTTACATGTTGCTGCCCATGGTAATATGTTTATTGCAATAAGATGAGCAAAAAGCATGAAGATTTGGTTACTTGCCTCTTTGGTGAGATTTTGCATTCATAGCAGCCTATGACGCTAGTTCTAGTTTAAAGTCACTTCACCTGTGACTGATGTAATTACAGCAAAATGACCATTCCTGGCTGCTGTTCTGATCAGTGACGTCTGACCATATATGATAGTGATACCCTTCATAATGTCACCATTACTATCATTGCTCATACAAAGAAGCTGTTGCAACTAGAATTCTATTTGATATTTTTAAAGAGTTGAGAGGAGCTAAAAAGCCTTCAATGGTATTTTTACAGCATTGTGGTATATAAAACTAGATTAATTTATGAAAATAATTTATTGGGTAGTTGCTCTATCCAATATTTTCCGTTTTCAGATTATACTTGAGAAGGTTATTAGTGTTGTAGCTCAGTTTGCAATTGCAGATTTGGATTCAGTGGAGTTAGGCTCAAGGAATATGTTGCATCAATAATGTAAAGGATGTAGCACAGTTAATAAAAAGAAACTCATTCTTGGATAAGAAAGCTTAGAGGGTGTTGGATTCTTTTTCGTAATTTATTTTTTATTCAGGGTGTTGGATTCTGATGTTTTTAATCCAAGGTTGTTTCAGAAGTCAGGAGAGAGGCACAAAATTTGTTGCATCACAATTAAGTGTTAATAGAACAAAGAAAATTGAAAATGGGCTTCAACAGGAGCAGAGGCTAGTAGCAGAAGGGAGAGGGGAAGCAAAAGATGGCTCCACTGTGTGGTCAGATCTTTTTGTACCCCATTGATGAGGAACATTCCATTCAAATTTGCAGATGAGACTTCTTCAAATAATGCAATACTAAGAAAAGCTTCCAGAGCTTTCCTGAATGATACAAAAGCTGTAACCACACTGAACATCTGCATGAACAAACTGAATATGGACCAAACAGGTATCTTGGCCGTCATGAACCATTTGGGCCTCATTTCCATGCTGTGTGAATATAAATAACAGCACGCAAGTTAGAACAACAAAATTTGGAATCTGAAAAAGATTATGGGCCTCTTGCCAAATCAACAGATTATCTTTCTTTGACCAATCTGATTTGAGTCCTTTTAAATTTTGCTGCTTGACAGCCTCGCAGTGAACTTGAAGGCAGTTTGGAGTGTATGTTAACTACATTCTGAGCAATCACATGAGAATTCCGAGCAGTTCTGATGTCTCCTTCGCCAGAGCCACCATTAAACCCAGAGTGAAATAAATAGCGAACCTTTTTGAATTGTTTAATAAGTGTATTCATTCCTCTTTGAAGTCTGCTGCAATAATTATGTGTTACTTGCACATTTGTTCTTTCTCTACCTCTTAATAAGTTGTCAAGCTGACCTTGAATACATCATCCCAGTGATTGTTGCTCCAGTTTAGAGCTGGAGGGTGCTTTTTGAATGTGATGGCATCATGGTCCAGCTCTGGCCCAAATGATAACACTTGTACATGATCATCAGAGTAGAAGTAATTGTACTACTTGCAAAGGGAGGTGATGCCTTGTAAATTCATTGAGTATTGCATTTGAACTTATTGTTCATTTGGTTTTATGTTTCAGTGTTGACTTGGTGATGCTATTCTTACTTGTAGATTTAAATAATCAAATTTGTCATAGCTAGATACAGGGCTCATTGGGTTGGTCAGTTGAAGTAGTCATTAGCATCTCTTTTGGTCTTGGGGTGAAGATGAGGTTTATTTTCTAGCAATTTTGATGTAGTTTTGGGTTTTTATGTGGCTCCAGATTGATAAGTATCCATTATGTTGGAGTTACTGTGTGATTACATTCCTATAGGGTTTGTATCCAAATGCGTGCCCTGAGGTCTTGCTTACTTTACTTTATTGTCACCAAACAATTGATATTAGAGCGTACAATCATCACAGTGATATTTGTTACTGCGCTTCGCGCTCCCTGAAGTACAAATCAAAATAAATATAGTAAAAATTTTTAATTATAAATCATAATTAGAAAATAGAAAAGGGAAAGTAAGGTAGTGCAAGTCAGGTTCAGATATTTTGAAGGTACGGCCCAGATCCAGGTCAGGATCTGTTCAGCAGTCTTATCACAGTTGAAAAGAAGCTGTTCCCAAATCTGGCCGTATGAACCTTCATGCTCCTGTACCTTCTCTCAGAGGGAAGTGGGACAAAAAGTGTGTTGGCTGAGTAGGGACGACACTTCACCGACAGATGTTCCAGGCCCGGACTGCAGGAACTTGTCAGTGCCACTGTGTCCGAGCAGCACGCAGTGTTGATCAGTAGGCAGACCCCACCTCCCTTCGTCTTGCCGGAAGATGCCGTGCGGTCCATCCGATGGATCGAAAATCCCTCTGGTCGGATGGCACAGTCGGGGGTGGCAGGGGAGAGCATCTTAGAGGTTGACCAGGAGCCAAGGGAGCAAAAAAATGGCAACTGAGAGGATGGAGAAATGGAATAGAGGGTGTTATGGTATCAAAAATACTGACAATATGACTCATCCTGCTTGATAGCAACTTCAAGCAGGTCTTGCTATAGTTATCAGTTGTTGGGGGTTTGAATTGGGGATGAACATTTTGAGGATTAGAGGCTATTAAGCTAGTTGGTTCTTCAGGTCAAAGTGATTAGCTGTATTTGGGTTGATGGCTAGTTAATGCTGCAGATCAGATAGTCTGGTAGTTTTTTTCCAAGATTAGATCATTAGGATGTTTTGAATTGTATCCCTCCCTTAAGTACAATTTTCATCATATACATCCTCACTGTTCAGCAACCCTGCCCTTGAGGTGTGAGTATAGTATGTTGTTCAGCTGTTAAAATAGTTGTCACACAAAAATTATGTTTCAGAAGTGCTGGTTTCAACCTCCCTTGACAGCACATTGACAACAAGGTGGTCTGGAGGGCATGTAAGCTTCATACTAGGGTGAACAGAATTCACATGTTCACTCAACTGACAGCTTGTGAGTCAAGTCTTGTGGGAGAAGCAGCCTGTAGCTTTGTGTTTCATTTCCATTCCATTTGTAACTCAAAGACTGATGGGTTCAACTTACACAATGCAATGATCTCTTGGCAACGATAGCAAATAGTGTTCTGTTGCAGGTTTGTGGAAGAGTAGGAATTGTAATTAAGTGCATTGGCATTACTTTAATATTTGTGCTGTACTTTTGCTGATCACCTCAATGTTTTTATTTTGTCTGCTTGTTTTTGGAATAGTTTGAATGCAATTTCTCCCCCATAACTTGAGATAGGAATTGTTTGCATAACTTGGCTATCTAACCCATCAGTTGAGATGTCATCTGTGATCTAAGACTATTGCATGCCTGTTGGATTCACTACTTTGTCACCTTGAGGTTTTGGTTATTAGATATTCAGCTGTATTTACACATTAGTTTTGGTCCAATAGATTCGTTCTAAGGTTTGGGTTAGTTACCCAGGCTTCTAGACTCCTTGGATTTGCTATGCCATCATGTCTAAAGTATGTCTATGGAAGAACAAACAGTGTAAGAGACAGGTGCATAGGTTTGTAACTGTGCAAAGTAGGAAATGGGTTGGGATCTATTGGAATCTTGTGATTGCTTCCATCAATGCAGTTAAAATGCTCAATACCCCACTGTTTCCCAATGTCAAGCCACATTATAGAATTTTATAGAAGAGTATTGTTTACACATCAACTGACAATTGCAAAAGTGATAATTTATAGAGTCATAGAGCAATACTGGACAGAAACAGGCCCTTTGCCCATTTAGTCTATGCCAAGTTGTTACTCTGCCTAGTACCCTGGATCATATCTCTCTATACCCCTCCTATCCATGTACCTATCCAAGCTTATCTTAAATGTTGTAGTTGAAGCCTCATTCACTACGTCCACTGGCAGCTTGTTCCAGACTCTCGCCACCCCTTGAATGAAATTCTCCTCATTTTCCCCTCAAGTATTTCACCTTTCACCCTTGCTAGAGCTTGTCTCACTCAACCTCATTGTTTGCGTTCACGCTATCTATACCCCTCATAATTTTGTACATCTCTTTCAATATTTGTATTAGTTTCTGCATAAAGGAATACGGAGTACAAGAAGATACACAAGTCAAAAGAACAAAATAAAATAATACCAAATACATTTTATTAAAAATACAGTTACAATCACAAAACCCTGTATTCATAAATTTAATTAAATTGTAATATTGAAATATAGTAATTTTGTTATGCAGAGAAAAAAATCTAAACCCACTACTAAAGCCAGAGCTGTTAGGAAAAGCAAGAAAAAAATAGGAAAAAATATAATAAAATATATTATTAGCTACCATCTGTACTTTTAGAACAAATCAAAAGTTTTGAAAATAACTCAAAAATGGTCCCCACAATGTATAAAAGTCTTGGCTAGATTCAAAAACTGAACATCAGATCTTCTCTAAATTTAAGCATGACATAACATCCAGTAACCATTGAGCATGAGTAGGTGGAACAGTATCCTTCCATTTAAGCAAGAATGCCCTCCTAGCTATAAGTTTAAAAATTACATCTAATAAATCCTTATTGGAACTTGTAGGAAATGTATATAGTTGAGAATGCAGAAGGTCTCTAATTTGTAAATAACAAAAAAAAGTTTTGGGTAAACTATATTTAGCTGACATTTGCTCAAATAAAAGAAGACTTCTTCCAACAAACAAATCCTGGAAACAATTAATACCCAATCTATCCCATTCTTTTAAAAACTGAATTGGTCGTTGAAGGTTTAAAAAAATAGTTAGAACAAATGGTACTAGACAAAGAAAATCTCAATAGACCAAAGAATTTCCTAAATTGTACCCAGATCCTCGAAGTATTGAAAAAATTATTCATAGGAAAAAGTTCACTCTTATGTAAATTCAGTTTGTATCCTGAAAACTGGATAAAACAAGAAAGTGGAGAAAGCACAGGAGGTAGTGAAGTCTCGACATTAGAAATAAAAGGCAATAGGTCATCAGCACAAAGTGAAACTTTATGAACAGTCCCTCTCCTTAGAATACCAGTAATATCATTAGATTCTCGAAAAGCAATGGCTAAGGGTTGTAAAGCCAAATCAAAGAGCAAAGGGCTCAGGAGACAATCTTGTTTAGTTCCACATTGAAGTTTAAAAGGTTTGGAATACTGAAAATTAGTAAGGACCCTGGCAGGAGGAGATAGATACAGTAATTTAATCCATTGAATAAAATTGGGCCCAAAATTTAATTTTTCTAAAGTTTTAAGTAAGTAATTCCATTCAACCTGATCGAAAGCCTTCTCAGTGTCCAAAGAAATCACACATTCCAATACCTCCTTAGAAGGGGAATAAATATGTTTAATAAACGACGAATATTAAAGTGGGATTATCGATTTTTAATAAATCCCATCTGATCAGAAATGATGGTAAAATATTTTCAATTCTATGGGCAAGAACTTTAGATAGGATTTTAGTATCAACATTAAGTAAAGAAATTGGTCTGTATGAAGAGGATTCGGTTAGGTTCTTATATTTTTTAAGAATACCGTAAATTCTGGTGTATAAGCCAACTCCCCATTTTCAAGGTTTAAAAAGTGGCTTTTTTATGTTACCTTTGTATAACCCCCTTTTTTTTAAAAGATGTTTTTGATTTAACTAGAAAAGATTACAAAATCTCACATGCTGGTACTCAGCTTTGCCGGATCTGGAACCTGGAAATTTTGTGAAGCAGTATCTGCTAAGAAAATAGGCCTACACATTGTAGAGTGTTGTAAATGAATTCTTAATAAATAAATAAATGGGAAGTTTTGGCTTAGGCTGCCAATGGTAAAGTATCCTCTGAAATGTAACCCCCATGAAACCATTTAGCACCCGTTCGTAATCTCGTTAAAACATAACACGGGGTGGTGGGATCAGTATGTGTAGTCAGTATTGAGTTTGCGACCACCATGTACAAAAGGTTAAAATGAATGCGATATGATACTGGCTTCAAGCTGAAGGTTGTTGATTTTGCTAAAGGAATGAGTAATTCTGCAGCTGCTAAGAAGTTTAGTGGAAACGAGAAACAGGTGAGAGAGTGGAGAAAGGCAGAGGACACACCTGAGGGAAATGCCAAAGACTAAATGTGCAAACCGTGGGAAAATATGCCAGTGGCCAGAACTGGAAGAAAAAGTTTTAGAATGGGTGAATCACCAGCGATCGTCTGGATACATTGTTACTAGAGAAAATATTGGAGTTCAAGCGTTGAAATGGGCCGAAAAACACTGTGAGGTCAGTGAAAATTTCAAAGCTACACGAAGTTGGTGCACTCGATTTATGAGTAGACGTGATCTTGTGTGTTGAGACAAAAAATGAAGATTGCTCAGAAAATTCCCACGGGGTGTTGTTTATGTTCAAGAACACTGCTGGATGGACGAAGCGGGTTGCTTGAAGTGGGTTAAAGAGGTGTGGCATCGATGTCCTGAAGGTTTCAGGAAGGAAAAGTCGCTACTTGCCTGGGACATGTTTTAAAGTGCACTTGTCAGGTGAGACAAAAGCAGCATTGAAAGCTGAAAATAAGGACATTGCAGTCATCCCCGGTGGTTTGATATCTGTGCTCCAGCCACTAGATGTGAGTTTAAACAAACCATTCAAAGAATTCATGCATCAACAGTGGAACGAATTTGACTCAAAAACAGCCAATAAATACGACCTGTTTTCCGTGTGTTCGTTTTTCCAAAGTTGGCACCCGCTATATAAGCTGACCCCCTAATTTTAGGACCAAAATGTAGAGCCAAATTCTCGGCTTATACACCGGAATTTACAGTAAGCAAAATAGAAGCTTCATAAAAAGATTGTGGCAGCCTATCCAACTTGAAGGAGTCCGAAAAAACTGCACATAACTGAGGTATAAGCAGTGAGGAAGAAAGCCTTATAAAATTCTGCAGAAAATCCATCAAGACCCAGAGCCTTCCCCGAGTGCAAGGAACGTACAGCCTGGGCAATTTCCTCATACGAAATAGGTTGATCCAACTGTTTTCAGTTATCAACAGAAAGTGTAGGAATGTTTAATTGATCTAAAAAGTTGTTCATTACAGTGTTATCTTTGGGTGAGTCAGAACTATAAATTTTAAAATAAAATTCTTTTAAAAATATCGTTTATTTCTAAGTGATCAGTTGTCCTATCACCATTGACTTTACAAATTTCTTTAATTTGGCGTTTAGCTATAAAGGTTTTTAATTGGTTAGCCAATAATTTACCTGTTTTGTCTCCATGGATATAAAATTGACTTTTATCTTTTAAAAGATGAGTTTCAATTGGATATGTTAAAAGAAGATCATATTTAGTTTGAATTTCAACACACCTTTTATATAGAGCAGGATCTCGAGCCAAGGCATATTTTTGATCTAATTTTTTTAACTGATTAGCTAACTCAGTTCTCTCTTTATTAGGTTTTTTTTCTTGACACTTGTCGTATAGGGAATAATTTGACCTCTAATAGAAACCTTAAAGGCATCCCATCTAATAAGACTAGAATTCTCTTCCAAAGTATTCTTTTAAAAAAAAGAACAATTTGTCTCTCTAATTTTAAGAAATCTTTATCAGATAACAAAGTTAAATTAAAATGCCAAGATCTGTTTATTTGAGGAAGACAAGGGAGATATAAAGATAAAAGCACCAGAGCATGATCTGAAACAACAATTTCTTTGTATTCACAGGATAGAGCTAAAAGAATCATTTGACTATCAATTAAAAGTAATCAATCCTGCAATACGTATGATGGACATGAGAAAAAACGAATACTCCCTATCTCTTGAATGTAAGAAACACCACACATCAACAATACCGAATTTCATTAAAAAAGATTGAATAAACAAAGCTGATTTATTAAGTGTCACTGTTTTAAAGGATGACCTATCTAAAACTGGATCTAATCAACAATTAAGATCTCCTCCCATCACCAATGAGTAAAGGCTCAAGTCTGGCAAAATCGGGGGGGGGGGGGGGGGTGGGGGGACTCAAAAAATCCTGGATCGTCTATATTCAGAGTATACAGATTGGCAAATATCATTAATTTATTACCTAATTTTCCTGACACTATGATAAAATGCCCAGTAGTATCAGACACTATTTTATGTTGGACAAAGGGAACTGTATTATCCATAAAAATCAAAACTCCTCTAGACTTAGCCTGGAAAGAGGAGTAAAAACTGCAATCTTTTCCATCTATTGAAGAGACTTGAGTTGTCACAATTATGTACATGTGTTTCTTGTTTAAAAAAAAATTGGGGCCTTAAGTTTTTTAATATAGGCAAAAATCGTTTCAAGTTAAGACTGAGTAAGTTAATAGCATGACCCATTAATTTCTCTATTAATAAAGTAATAACCAGTAAAATGAACATTAAAACCAAACAATAAGCTTTGAAATAGGGTAATCAAGCAACAGATTTGGCTAACATCCCAAAACAACTCCCAGAGAAAGATACCCCCCCCCCCCCCCAAGTCAGAAGGCCAGCCAAAAGAAGGCTGGCAGCTACAACTAATGACATCACCCTCCCAAAACAGCCTGCTTATTGACTCCTAAGTAATTCCAAGGTCAACTGTATTCCAAGCTAGACTGAGTAACAGCCAAAAAAAGCTTAGCCCTCATAACAAGGACACAGATAGATTAGTTATTACAGTTTCAAAACAATAGAATGAAAAACACCCAAACTAAGCCATATTGATAAAAGAAACTTGAGAAAAGTGTATGAAATAATAAATAAATCTTATCAAAATTCATAACATATACCGTAGATTCCGGATTTTAAGCCGCTACTTTTTTCCCACATTTTGAACAGCTTTGAACTTTGCGGCCTTTAATACGGAGCGGCTAATGCATTATTTTTTTTCATGCCGCCTCGTAAACATTTTGCCTCATAACAGTAGACCAATAAAATTGATGAGTAGTTCACAGAGGTCCAATGAAATTGTACGATAAATCAAGCGCACTTTCACAATTAAATTATTGTAAATCAGTCATTTGTACTCACCCTCATCAACATGGAAAACACTCGAAGCATTGTGCTGCCTTATGGCAGTTATTTAGTTCATAATATTTTTGCTTAGTAATTCATTTTCTAGTTAAAGTTAGAAGAGTTTTAACTATATTTGTTTTCTGTACTACATCGCGGGATGCTATGACGTCACACCCGGTTTCGCCGCGTCTTGTGGGAAAACGCCGGTTTGCGGTAAACAGGACGGCGGGGGGAGCGGCATTACGCGAGCGGAGCGGCGGAGCCAAAACGCTGCTTTTAAGTTAAAGGCGATCAATAACTTTTCCTGGTAGGCTGCAGTATATATATTTTTTACCAGTCGTTAGGAGATATTGGAATGTTGTTCAGTAAAGAAGTATACGCAACGTATATTTAAAAGTAGCCGCGTTACGGGCACGGTTCGAAAAAAAGCATTTGCAATATGTATTTGTTTTTGTTACCATATGGATTTAATTAAAAGTTAAAAAATCCTCACGTGTAATATCTTTCTGTGTAAATATCTCATATTACAACGTGGGACACCTGCGGCCGAAAATCCGGTGCGGCCTTTACAAGTAAAAAATTGATTTTATTTCTAAAATTAGAGCCAGCGGCTTTTAATCAGGTGCGCTCTGTAGTCCGGAATCTACGGTAATTGCACTCGGTATTAACTCATTAAAATCTTATTCTCTTAGTAAAGCATTTAAATCACAAGGAAGTTTAGCTGCGAAGGTTCATCAAAAGTAAGAAGCAATTATTCATAGCAAGATACTAAACAGTCAAATCATTGTCTTTAAAAAAAAATCATGGGCTTCTCCACTTGAGCGAAACCTTTGTTTAAAAAGTTCTGACATAACCTCTTTGAAATTAGCACGCTCATTCATGACCTCGGGTGAAAAATCCTCAACAATCCTGATCTTCTGACCCTTGTAATCAATCATTCCTCTTCGATGAGATTCACAAATTAAACAGGTATATGGAGGAATTTAAGGTGGGGGGTTATATGGGAGGCAGGGTTTAAGGGGCGGCACAACATTGCGGGCTGAAGTACCTGTAATGTGCCATACTGTTCTATGTAAACGTTCCTTTGTTTGAAATTCATGAAAACAAATTATAACTGATATGGGCTTGGCTCCCAGAGGTGGTCTTTGGTGGGCAATCAATGAGCTCGATTGATCATAGGTGCAAACAGTAAGATTTTAGGAAATAATCGTACCAAAAAGCTTGCGAAGAATCATCTTCTAATCATCTTCTGTTAACTCTTGAAGACCCAGAATTCGCAGGTTATTTCTTCTGCTTCCGTTTTCTAAATTGATAGTCTTCTGTCTTAATTTCTCATTAGATTTCGATTGCTTTTCACAGAGCTTTTGCAGGTCATCCATTCTTGCATCCAAAATTGTCAGAGTTTCTTCATTCTCTCCTATTTGTTTACCATGCTCGGTTAAGGCTTTTTGAATAGAATCCAATTTTGTGTCCATTAGTTTAAATTCAGGTCTAAGTTGTTGGAACTCGTCGGAAGATTCTTCTGTGTTTTCGAAGCAAATCCATTATAGAATGCATATAAATCCATTATAGATTTATAGAATCTCTTTTTATAGAGCATCTTTTTTAGTACCTTTGGTACTCTGCGTACTCATAGTAAAAAGTATCACGTTTAAAAGTGAGGTTTCAAAACAGATTGGAAACAGTAAAGTAAGTGACACGTACTGGCAAGCTGGATGAACTCAGCAGGTCGGGCAGCATCCGTTGAAACATGAAACATTTAATTGACTGCTCGTTTCAACGGATGCTGCCTGACCTGCTGAGTTCATCCAGCTTGTTTGTACATGTTGATTTGACCACAGCATCTGCAGTGTACTTTGTGTTTAGTAAAGTAAGTGAGATAGGAGTGACTGCAAGAACCTGTTACTCCATTCACCACCAGCTGGAGAATCCCGTATATCTCTATCAAATCTCCCCTCCTTCTCCTACACTCCAGGGAATACAGTACTGACCTATTTGACCTTTCCCTCTAACTCAGGTCCTCAGTCTGGGCAACCTCCATGTAAATGTTCCCTGTAAACTCAAGCAGACTTTAGATAACAGACAGGAGAATGAGTGATTCAACAAACAATTCTAACTAATTTCTTCCACATTGCAAACATTTAGATTTCTGAAAATTTTCTTTAAAAAAAAATTACTTTTATATCTTGAAGCTTGCAAAAGCCTTAGTTTGTCAATTCAGGTGATGGGGCGAGATAGTTTGAAAGTCTTGGCATAGATACTCAGTTGTAACTTTGTCATGTCACAAAATTACAACTATTTCCCTTCACATCCCCGTTGCCAAATTCTTTGATAGCAGCTGTCACACTGTAAATCCATTACCTGCCAGTGATGACACTGGAACTCAAAATTTTCTGTTGTTCAAGATTTTTTGCTGTTTGCCAAGTTGACTGGAGTTTGGCCTTTAAATATAATTAAGATCAATTTATGGTGCAGATTGATTTCCGCTTATCCAAAACGCTTGGGGGCAGAATTGTTTCTGATTTTGGAATATAATGAAATAGTTTGGGATCCCCATTTCCAACTCTGAATTTATATATAAGCAGTCTTTCCCTTACGTGTATTTATCACACATGCATACTTAACAGTAAAATATATTGCATGGCATTAATATGAAACTATAATGGGTGCAGCGTAATAAAAGCTGCACAACAGCATCAGGAGAATACCTGAATCAGCTGTTGAACAACAAACAACGACGGGCTTCTGGTCTCCACCTACGATGCCATGTTTTGATTAAAAGGCACCATATTTGTATTTTACTTTGGCGGGGGGGAGGTGGGTATGCAAAGTATAAAAATGATCAGCATTATAGACTTGTCCTGGTATTAGATTTTCATCAGCACCAACTATGCAAACTCATCAATTAATTTCTCTGCTGCTTCATGCTCAGTAGGTACTTTCATCACCACAAATCTTTAAAAATTTAATGAATGCCTTTTAAATTTCTGCAACCAGCCTGCTGAGTATTAACAATTACCAGTCTCAGTTTGTTGTGATCTTTGTTTCATGATCAGCATACTGTTAAGTGACATATCTTCACTCTGACACTGACAAATTCATTCTCTCAATAGATGATTGAGATCTTCACTTATTTTTTGTGTTTTTCTATTTTTTATTAACTTTTGTTCGTCAGTTATGATGTCACTTCTCAGACCTTTCTGTGTGATGTGCAGAAACCTGTGCATCACCTGGGAACCTTTCCAGCTCCTTGTGGAGCTTTTCATTTGTGATGTCATATCAGCGCTTGAAAAACTTTGAAAAGGAGTACTCAGCCTGTATTAAATTGAAGTCTGAGTTACATTCCCACATATCGGTCAATTGTACTCTGCTTTGTCACTCTCCCAATGAGTGCCACCCATGGGAGATGACAGTGATTGTGTCAAAAGCTATTTTTACAAAACTATAAAAACATTGATCTGATTGTTGGCACAGTTGGATGCTGTTATGAAGCCTGTTACACAGCTCCTGCTTGTCATCCAGTGTGGCAGCTGTGAGTCAAGTCCTTGTGTGAATGGTGCCAAGCATCCAGATATATTTTAAACAAACTCTTATTTTGTCAGAAGACATTTTAAAAAGACACTGCCTTTTCTAAACCTGATGATTTACATCAGAGTAGGGGTCTGCAACATGAATCTCACTTTGGCTAAAGGGCCAACATATTTAAGAGGATGGCAGGGTACTGCTGTATATTCTGAGTAGTTATTTGAAAACTCTTGTAGTGAAATGAGGGCAAGAAATTAAACTGGGAGGAATTGGTGAAACAATCATGGCTGAAATACTGCATAACAGAGGGTAATTTCTGTCCTTGTTCATACTAGGACAGAAATTAGGGTTCTGTTGTAATTAATTTATTGCTTGTACAATTTTAGTTTCTTTATACATTTCTAGTCCTAATCTTAATCCTGTAAAATGCAAGCAAACCCGCAGCATGTGTGACGGAGTTTGAAATTGGAGGAATCTGAAGTCCTGCAGAAGAAAAATTAATTTCTTGATCCGTTTGCCATTTGCAAAAGCATGCACCAAAGCTTGAAAGAGAAAGGAATACCTGTACCTTGTGGAAGATTTGCAGACAAGGATTGGAATATTTTTAAAAGCTAGTAACTGCAGTTTGTATGAGGTGGCAGCTTGGTTAGGAGTGGTATTTATTGATGCACAAAATTTGTGTCTTTGAATATGATGCTGACATTGGATTATTATCACAATCCTGACTACCATAGATTCCGGACTACAGAGCGCACCTGATTAAAAGCCGCAGGCTCTAATTTTAGAAAGAAAATCAATTTTGTACTTGTACAAGCCGCACCGGATTTTAAGCCGCAGGTGTCCCACGTTGTAATATGAGATATTTACACAGAAAGATATTACACGTGAGGATTTTTTAACTTTTAATTAAATCCGTATGGTAACATAAACAAATACATATTGCAAATGCTTTTTTCGAACCGTGCCTGTAACACGGCTACTTTTAAATATACATACGTATCGGTAACACACAAATTACGTTGCGTATACTTTTTTACTGAACAGTGCACGAACAACATTCCAATATCTCCTAACGACTGGTAAAAAAATATATACTGCAGCCTACCAGGAAAAGTTATTGATCGCCTTTAACTTAAAAGCTGCATCATATGTTTGCAGCGTTCTCGCGCGGGTCTAATGCGCTCGCCCCCTCCTTTCCGTTTATCGCAAACCGGTATTTTCCCCACAAGACGCGACGAAACCGGATGTGACGTCATAACATCCCGGGATGTAGTACAGAAAACAAATATACTTAAAACACTTCTAACTTTAACTAGAAAATACTAACAAATGAATTACTAAGCGAAAATATTATAAACTAAATAACTGCCATTAAGGCAGCACAATGCTTTTCTTCGAGTGTTTTCCATGTTGATGAGGGTGAGTACAAATGACTGATTTACAATAATTTAATTGTGAAAGTGTGCTTGATTTATCGTACAATTTCATTGGACCTCTGTGAACTACTCATCAATTTTATTGGTCTACTGTTACGAGGCAAAATGTTTTTGGCGGCATGAAAAAAACCATGCATTAGCCGCACCGTAGTAAAGGCCGCAGTGTTCAAAGCTGTTCAAAGCGTGGGAAAAAAGTAGCGGCTTATAATCCGGAATCTACGGTACTTTGTTTTCTCTTGAATTAACTGTCCATCCAGCTAAGCAATAACAGGTGGAAAATGGCAATCTTCTTGATTATTGTTTGCTTATAATTTCATACCCTGTTCCAAAATAATTCTGTGAGAATCCTCCTTGAATCCATAGGCTCTCATATTCATTCATATTTAACAGACTTGATAAAATAATCAGAATCAGAATCAGATTTATTATCACCGGCATGTAATGTGAAATTTGTTAACTTAGCAGCAGCAGTTCAATGCAATACATAATCTAGCAGAGAGGGAAAACAATAATAATAAATAAGTAAATCAATTAGTATATTGAATAGATTATTAAAAATGTGCAAAGACAGAAATAATGTATATATTTTTTTTAAAAGCAAGGTAGTGTCCAAAGCTTCAAAGTCCATTCAGGAATTGGATGGCAGAGGGGGGAAGAAGCTGTTCCTGAATCGCTGAGTGTGTGCCTTCAGGCTTCTGTATCGCCTACCTGATAGTAACAGCGAGAAAAGGGCATGCCTTGGGTGCTGGAGGTCTTTAATAATGGACGCTGCCTTTCTGAGACACCACTCCCTAAAGATGTCATGGGTACTTTGTAGGCTAGTGCCCAAGATGGAGCTGAGCCACACAGTCATGTGTATACAGAGAGTAGAGCAGTGGGCTAAGCACACACCCCTGAGGTGCGCCAGTGTTGATCGTCAGTGAAGAGGATATGTTATCACCAGTCTGCACAGATTGTGGTCTTCCGGTTAGTAAGTCAATCACAGAGGAAGGTACAGAGGCCCAGGTTCTGCAACTTCTTAATTCCTCAAGTACCATGTTAATTTTGCTGGGTGAATGGATTTGCAGCCAACATTGACGTAAGTTTGGTCTGGCCCAGAGTATGTTCCTCCATATTGGTGGAGACACCATCCTTAATTCTGGCATACTTTGTTTTTAGCCCTCTAATCTTGTTTGGATGAGCTGAGACGTGTCAATAACAAAACTATTTCAATCAATGAACACAGTGGGCTGATATTTCTACTAATTTGTAGGCCTTTTCTGTTGTAAAAAAAAATGCTATATTTTTGTGCTCCACATACATACCTAGCTTGTCTCTGTATATTTGCTGTTCTCTTTACCCTTGTCATATGCTGGCACCAGTTCTCACTAAATCTATGATCTATGATCTAAATCTATAGACTGCCAACACAGATGCCTTGTGCAGGAAGGCACAGAGTCGACTGTACTTCCTTAGAAGGTTGGCGTCATTCAATGTCTGTAGTGAGATGCTGAAGATGTTCTATAGGTCAGTTGTGGAGAGCGCCCTCTTCTTTGTGGTGGCGTGTTGGGGAGGAAGCATTAAGAAGAGGGACGCCTCACGTCTTAATAAGCTGGTAAGGAAGGCGGGCTCTGTCGTGGGCAAAGTACTGGAGAGTTTAACATCGGTAGCTGAGCGAAGGGCGCTGAGTAGGCTACGGTCAATTATGGAAAACTCTGAACATCCTCTACATAGCACCATCCAGAGACAGAGAAGCAGTTTCAGCGACAGGTTACTATCGATGCAATGCTCCTCAGACAGGATGAAGAGGTCAATACTCCCCAATGCCATTAGGCTTTACAATTCAACCGCCAGGACTTAAGAACTTTTTAAAAGCTATTATTAATGCTTTTTGAGATAGTGATTTAGATGCATATCATATTTTTTACTGAGTTAAGTATTGTATGTAATTAGTTTTGCTACAACAAGTGTATGGGACATTGGAAAAAAAGTTGAATTTCCCCATGGGGATGAATAAAGTATCTATCTATCTTTTCTATTTGCATGTACTTAAATGATGGATGTATTGGTGTAGAAATCTTCTAGTTTCTTAGTTTGCTTAACCTAAAATAAAGGAAGGAAAATGCTGAGGTTTCCTTGCTTTGCTTCTATGACAGATTCTAGAGACACACAGGAATATACTATTCCTTCCTTTTTTTAAAAAAAAGAATAATTACAACAAATGTTAACCAAACATTGGAGTTTTCCATGCTCCATCTCAATAAATAAACAGATAAATTAGTTTTCAGATCTGACCTCTTGGACTACTACTCACCAGTGGAAGGTCCCTGTAAGCTGAAACACACCACCTCACCATCATCCCAGGCAACAGTATTCAAAATTGTAGGTAAATTTTATTCATAGTTGTGCTACAGAGAGGGAGGTCCAAGTAGGAGGCTTTCATATACACAGCAAAGAAAGGAGTTATAATCCTGCCATTTTCAAATGACTCCACAAGGTTTCAAGGGAGAAAAGCAGCAGGAATCTGAAGATCTTCCTTGAACAAGTAAGCTGAGCAGTTCTTGAAGTACAGGTTTTTGACAAGTTCTGATACTGGAAACAGACTACAATGTTATGGAAGACAGATGTTTATGCAAGACAAGCCACCCAAAGTCATGCCAATGTCATCTCCCGTTTTATTGGAATGGAGAGGTGTACCTCTAGATTTCTGGTAGTGTTAGTGGGCACAAAATCCTATAAGTTTCTCTCTTGAAGCAGAATTCCTAGATGTTGTCCAGAGCCGTCTTGAATTTGTCCAGTGTTTATCATTATCTGGAGAACTATGGCAGAGACTGATACATTCAGCCAGCAGGCCTGCTATTTCAAAGTGTGTTTAAGCTTATTAGACAGTTGACAGAACACAATATTCAGCATTCTTTTCAACTAACCCATAGTTGAAAGTGCATAACTCTGGCCAGGGAGCCACATGAGCTTAAAAAGTGAATCTCCCTTTCTCAAACCTGAAGGACTTACCGTAGATTTCGCACTACAGAGCGCACCTGATTAAAAGCCGCTGGCTCTAATTTTAGAAAGAAAATCAATTTTGTACTTGTACAGGCCGCACCGGATTTTCGGCCGCAGGTGTCCCACGTTGTAATATGAGATATTTACACAGAAAGATATTACACGTGAGGATTTTTTAACTTTTAATTAAATCCATATGGTAACATAAACAAATACATATTGCAAATGCTTTTTTTCGAACCGTGCCTGTAACGCGGCTACTTTTAAATATACGTTGCGTATACTTTTTTACTGAACAACATTCCAATATCTCCTAACGACTGGTAAAAAATATATATACTGCAGCCTACCAGGAAAAGTTATTGATCGCCTTTAACTTAAAAGCAGCGTTCGCTCAGATCTAATGCCGCTCGCGTAATGCGCTCGCCCCCTCCTTCCCGTTTATCGCAAACCGGCATTTTTCCCACAAGACGCGGCGAAACCGGGTGTGACGTCATAGCATCCCGCGATGTAGTACAGAAAACAAATATAGTTAAAACTCTTCTAACTTTAACTAGAAATTACTAACAAATGAATTACTAAGCGAAAATATTATAAACTAAATAACTGCCATTAAGGCAGCACAATGCTTTTCTTCGAGTGTTTTCCATGTTGATGAGGGTGAGTACAAATGACTGATTTACAATAATTTAATTGTGAAAGTGCGCTTGATTTATCGTACAATTTCATTGGACCTCTGTGAACTACTCATCAATTTTATTGGTCGTCTGTTACGAGGCAAAATGTTTTTGGCGGCATGAAAAAAAATCATGCATTAGCCGCACCGTAGTAAAGGCCGCAGTGTTCAAAGCTGTTCAAAATGTGGGGAAAAAGTAGCGGCTTATAATCCGACATCTACGGTAACTGATTCTAGAAAGCAGTGCAACTTGAGTAACTGCAGTCAAAAGTAAGAGATGGAATTATAGCACTCGAAAACTAACTACAAGTAAGATCTGCTCTACAGAATTTTGTTTTCTCCCACAGTTTTGGATGGGACTATCCCTTTCACTTTGCCTGGTTCAGCATATATCTCTCAGCATATGTTATTACTTCTATAAAGCTTTGCGCCAGTTTTACTTTATGTACCTGTCCTTCATACTTCTGGAGTCAAAGTCAGGTTTAACGATCATTGCAAATCATGTAAAGATACTGTAGTAAAACAGCTTAAGCTTTGGGCGGATTGTGATCATGCCTGGAATATTGAACTGTGCTTTGAGGAAAGTGAGTTGGGGTAGACTAGAACGGGCAGAATATGCTAGAGGTCAGAAGCTGGAATATGTGTTGGGAGGTTGTGACTGATGAGGTGGCTTCTTTTGTTAACCTGGAAAGAAAATGGTAGACAGGAACAAAGCCTGTTGGAATTTCGTGAAGATGAGGTGCTCACCCAGGGGCTCAGGTCACCTTGCCACAGCTTGTTCCCTAATTGAGCCCTCGTACTACCCAAGTATTGTACACCAATACTGTAAGCATTCAGATGATGATTCCTTGTGGTGGTTTTACCAGAACAAGGCTTATGTACACTAAATATAGACAAGTAACCCGAAGTTCAGATGGTCTTGTATTTGTGCAGCAAATCCAACTATAATCACTCAGGTATGTCTTGTAACAAATCTGCCATTGCTTGTTATTGTGGGAAAATTAAATGATTCTTGTTGCAAACACCGAAGAATCATTCAGTGAAACAAGTGTTGCCTCTGGGGCAGGATGAAGGGTTTCAGCCTGAAATGTCAATTGCTTATTCCTCTCCTTAGAAACTGCCTGATCTCTCGAGTTTTGTGTGAAATGTTGATTATGGGTGGGAGACTAGTTATATTATTGGTTTGGGCATGGGCTTATAAACATCACTAAATTATGTGAAGATGTGTTCTTAGTGTGAATAGTCAATAGCGGCAGTGATGACTGGCACCATATCTGGAATGTTAAACTGATTAGGAAGATGTTTCAATCTGGGCAGATGAAGAGCTAAGATTCTGGCAAGATGAGAGAAAGGATGGAACAGAACTTGAGGTAGCTGCACATTCTTCAGCCAGCATTTCTTATTTCTGCTAAAGGAAATGTGGGGAGGGAGACTAATTTAGATTTTTGTGGTAATAGGGCCTAAATGTCTGGTCTTGGATTGGAGACTAGCGCATCCTTGAGAGATTGCCCACGGTTTGCTCAGGTAGGAAGGAAATTCTGCACTTGGTCCCTTTTGGTCAACTTGAAGTGTTCATTCTGCTAGCTAGAGTAGGAGAGATGACGTGAGTTGTGCTCTGTGCTATTATGCAACTCAATACTGTGTGGAGCAACTGGATTGAGTGCTGCTGACAGATGGGGATCCCTATTTTTTAAATGTTTTTAAATACTGACATTTTATTGACAGCTTCCTTTGTTCCATTATATTTTCAACATAGTTTTGCAGCAGATGCAGATCAGTCTGAGGAACAAGTGTGCCTTAATCTGGGGTTAACCCAACACCCAAAGTACTTGGCATCTTGATCAGCCTCAACGACTGCTCTGTAACCAGAGCAGCTGCAACAGTCTGACCATGATCTGGAAATAATCCAGACCCCTCACTGTAAGGCACTCTGTATTCAAGAGCTGCAATGGCCTAACTGTAATCTGACCCAAATCCCACTCTGTCATCGGGATGTCCATGTCTGAAGGCTGTGTAGCAGTGATGAGGGTCCTAAAATGTGGCTGCAGAAATGTAAGATAGTGTATGTAAAACATCTGAGTCTAGCAATGGGTAGCCTCCTCTTTAGAAGAGCAGCAGGAAGAATTTGAAGGCCAGCTTCATGGATGAAACAGCAGTTGTAGAAGAGTTTTTCACCAGGTTTAGAAGCAGTTATTACCCTTCAACATCAGGTTCCTTCTCACTTCAGCTCTGAACTGATTCCACAGCACTTTCAAGGACTCCACCACTCATGTTCTCAGTGTTATTTATTTACTTATATTTTTAATTAGCCGTTTACCTTTTTGGCACATTGGTTGTTTGTCAGTCTGTGTAGTTTTTCATTAAATCTATTGTTATTCATCGACCCCCAGAATGTGCATGCACTCAAATCCTTTTGTTTCCCAGACTTGGAATACCTGGTGCTCCTGTGCAGACCCTACTGGCTGCCCAGGGAGTTCACGGCTGCTATCATCACAGTGGTGTGCATTCTGCAGCAGACTGATACTGACCTGGCTCTCAAGGAACTGCTGGAGACTGAACACCCAGAGGCTGCCTTCATCATTGCTGGTGGCTTTGATCGAGCGTCGCTGATGAAAGTCTTGCCGAAGTTTTATCAGCACATCCAGGTGAACACTCATGGAGATAACACACTTGATCACTGCTACACTCCCTACTGCAATGCTTACAAAACTCTCTTTCGCCCAGCTTTTGGAAAATCAAATCACTCTTCAATCTTGCATCTGCCGACGTACAGGCAGAAGCTGAAACAAGAGGTGGCCATAGTTAAAACTGCCCGCTGTTGGCCTGACCAGTTGACCTCCATACTGCAGGACTGCTTCAATGACATCGATTGGAGTATCTTCCATGATGAGGATGTCTCAGAGTTCACTGATGGAGTGACGTGCTTTATCCAGAAGTGCATCAACAATGTTGTCTCCCAGAAGTCAGTCTGGGTCTTCCCAAACCAGAAACCCTGGATCAGTAGTTCCATGTGAGTAGCACTTGCAGCGCAACATCGAGCTTACATAGCTGGTGATCAACTAGAGCTCAAGAAAAGCAGCTATGATCTGCGCAAGGCTATCAAGGTTGCGAAATAACAATATAGGGAGAAGATTAAGTCAAGATTCACAACAAATAGCTCACATAACTGTAGCAAGGGCTGCATACCATCGCAGACTTCATAGCCAAACATTGTGTTGCTGCCAACATCCTGGCATCTCTCCCAGATGAACTCAATCGTTTTTATGCTCAGTTCGATGTCGCTAACTCTGAGCCTCCAAGGAAAGCCACCACCACTTGTTGCAGCCAAAAAGTTGTATTTTAACTTCATCAGTCTACAGGACTTGTTTCCAAAATGCAGCAGGCTTGTTTAGATGTTCCTTTGAACTTTTTTGCCACAATGAGCAAAGGTATGTTTGGAGAAAAAAGGGTGCAGAATTTCATGGAAAGAACACCTCTCCAACTGTTAAGCACGGGGGTGGATCAATCATGCTTTGGGCTTGTGTTGCAGCCAGTGGCATGGGGAACATTTCACTGGTAGAGGGACGAATGAATACAATCAAATACAAGCAAACATCACACCATCTGTTTTTTTAAAAAAAGCTGATGATGAAAAGAGGATGGCGTATACAATAGGATAACGATCGTAAACACACCTCAAAATCCACAATGGACTACCTCAAGAGGTACAAGTTTTTGCTATGGCCGTCACAGTCCCCTGACCTAAACATCATCAAAAATCTGTGGATAGACCTCAAAAGAGCAGTGCATGCAAGACGGCCCAAGAATCTCACAGAACTAGAAGCCTGTTGCAAGGAAGAATGGGCAAAAATTCCCCCAAACAAGAATTGAAAGACTCTTAGCTGGCTACAGAAAGCGTTTACAAACTGTGATACTTGACAAAGGGGGTGTTACTAAGTACTGACCATTCAGAGTGCCCAAACTTTTGCTTTGGGCTTTTGTCCTTTTTTGTTATTTTAAAACTGTAAAAGATGGAAATAAAACAGTAATCTTGCTTAAAATATTAAAGAAATGTGTCATCTTTAACTTTATGCCTTTTGGAAATCAGGTCATCTTTTACTTAGCTATTCACAGTAATAGAAATTTTGACTGGGGGTGCCCAAACTTTTGAGCTTTCCAAAGGTTGAACTTTCCTAACATTGCATCTTTGGATTTAATTAACCTGCGTTACAGATATATCAAACTAATGTCCCTTCTAAATCAGAAGTCTAACTCAGAAACTAGCGGAACCCAAGTATACCCCTCTTCTGACTGGAGTAGTCTTGTCAGAAGTTGGAAGAGTTGCTGCCAAAAAGCCATTCTTCTGAAGTGGAAACGAAGCCAAAAGACTGATCTATGGACAAAAACATAAGGACTGGGGTGCTGAACAATGGCAGCAAGTTCTCTGCACTGAGGAGTCAAAATTTGAAATTTTTGTCTCCAGCAGAAGGCAGTTTGTCTGTAAGAGAGCTGGAGAGTGCTACATAGATGAGTGTCTACAGCCAACACTGAAGCATGGTCTCCTGCAGGTTTGGGGCTGCATTTCTGCAAATAGAGTTAGTGATCTAGTCAGAGTTAATAGAATTCTCAATGCTGAGAATTACCATCAAATTCTGATCCTTCATGCACTACCATCAGGGAGGTGTGTGGTTGGTCCTAACTTCATCTTGCAGCAGGACAGTGACCCCAAACACATGGCCAATGTCATAAAGGCCATCTTCAGTGAAAAGAAAAACGTGAGTTCTGCAAGACAGCCAAAGTCTGTAGAATAGCTGTGGCAAGAACAACTGACCTGCTGATTTTTCCTTATAAAACTGCATGACAGTATACCTAAGAGAATTGATGTGGTTTTAAAGGCAAAGAATGATTATACCAAATATTGATATTTTAAAAACTATTTACTTGCTCCTTACAGAAAATTTATTGATATTTAGAGAGCATTGTTTTTGAGAGTATTTTTGCTTTACAGATTTTTTTATATGCCCAAGACTTTTGCACATACTGTAACTGTGTTTATAAATCTTATGTGCTGTATACACCTTGCTGGTAACTGTTGCTACTGGATTTTGGCCCCAGAGTAATGCTGTTTTGTTTGGCTATTTTCATTGGTATTCGTGTATGGTTGAATGACAATTAAACTTGAACTTGAACCAGAATGGATCTTTGAACCATGATTCCCAGTTTGTTCATATGTTAGGCAGTACATTCCAGATTAGGGTAGCCACGTAGCAAAGGTATCTGCTGCTGTGAGGGCCTTGGAAGCCTTTAGACAACCATTAGGGTATATCGTGTAGAACTGAAATTAACCAAAAGCTTTATTGCTTAGTTTGCCTACAGGAAGTAAAGATGCAATTTTGAAGGGATTGACCATTTGGGGACTGGCCATAAATAGACCAAACTGCACGTTAATTATATTGTAAAGAATGCCACTTAGTCTAATTGTATCTTTTGATTGCTAGTTCTTGTTATTGATGGTGAATACCTGTTAAGCTGGTTATGTTGTGATTTCTTGTGCTATCTTCACTGTACAGTATGTATGGAGTTGAAATTTTAATGTGAGAGGCATGTACAGATATCTGATAGCAGAGCGTGGAATTGGATGTGGAGAGTTGAGAATAAGTATAGTTTTCAGGTAAAGTCATGTGGATGTGGCTGGCTTTTGAATTGAGTTTGAGTTGTGTATCTATTTGCATTTCCGATGCACATTCTTGTATTCATAATGGAGGCTGCAAGTATAAACACATCGTGCTTTATTTACACTTCCCTGCTGTTGCTGTCTTAAATGGGAATGCCCTTTGCAAAAAAACTGACTGCATGAGGCAATTGGTGCATCTACTGTAGTAGTAGTAGAGTAATAACTTGTCGAGTATGGTCTCCAAAGGGGCTGTCTATCGGTTGGTCCTCGGGCGACTGTAGAGGTCGTTCCGGGATCTACAGGTTCTGGTGCGATCTGGGCAAGAGCAGATTGTGTAGTGCTTATATTTCTAGACATTTAACCATACAATCCAGAGCCTTGGTTTCAAATCCCACTAAAGAGGTACATCTATATAAGGTGAGACGAAAAAGATTTTAAAAAGGGACCTGAGAGGTAACGACTTCATGGGGGTGTTGGGTATATGGATCAAGCTGCCAGAGAAGGTAGTTAAGGCAAATAGAAAGCCAACATTCAAAAGACTTTTGGACAGGTGTATGAGTGGGAACGGTTTGGAGGCATATGGGCCAATTACAGTCAAATGGGACTACCTTGTTGGGCATCTTGGTCAGTGTGGATGAGTTACACTGTTTCCATGCTGTTTTACTGATTTATTTATCTGCAAGAGGCTAGGTAGATCACTCAACAAGTGCAACCTTTGGTTTCAGGCACTGTACTTTCTCAGAAATATCAACTGTTGTGGTCAGTCTGGGCCACTACAACTGCTTCCTGTATGAGGACCCAAGTCTGAAGAACAATTCTGAATGGAGATCATAAACAGACCAAGAGTTCTAAGAATGAAGAACTTGATGATCAGCCTCTCACTGAGCAAACCCAATGACCATGCGAGTTGGGATCTCCAACCCAAGAGTGTGAACTTGCTGAATTGCATTAACTTATTACCAAGTTTGAGGTGGAGCACCCAGAGGGGTTGTGATCGTCAGTGTATTCTCAACCTTGCCCTATCTCAACCAAAGCTAACCTAAGGAAGATGGCTGTAAAGGATAAAAGGTCAGCAGGTCTGATGCTTAGAATGTAGATATATAGGAAAACAATTCTGAGCATTTCTGTGCACGACCTGTCAATGTAAAGGTGCAACAGTGACAGCAAATGAACATTGCTTCCTTGTACGAGAGAACCAGGTGAAACTGATTCAAAGGAATAAATGACTGAAGCATGAAGCATCTCCTAGATCCCGTTGCATGGAAACAAAAATCTTGTGCACTGAATTGGTAAACCTGTGGGTAAGGAAGTTGGGGATGGTGTAGGTTTTCACAAATAAAATGGTGGATGAGTTTTTCATTAAAGGAAAACTGTAGAAGCTCATTTATTGTGGGTTGACTTCCACTCACCAAGGGAATGGTAGCGTAGGGAAAAGTCTCTTGACAAAAAAAGAATGTAAACTGCCCCAAAGTCGAAATTAGACATATTTAGTATTGTATAACTATTTCAATAAAAGGGGCAAGGATGATGTCTGAGTACAAGAATAAAAAGTCCGCTCAGAAGGCTGATAAATACAACAAGACGCAGCAAGATGAGGAACCTAGCTTCTCCACGGCTAGCCAGGACGGAGATCATGAGGAAGAATTGGTGAACCTGACTTTGATTCTTAGAGATTGGTGATTTCCGACAAGATAACAACAGTGGGAAGATATTAAAGGAGAAATAGTAAAAACTAATTTGAAGTTAGATGAAGCTGAAGCAAGGATTGTAGGGATTGAGGAGAGGCTGCAAAACGCAGAGGAAGTGATAGCAGAAATGCTAAATCTACAAGAGCAGTTCCAGTGGAAGCTAAGAGACCAAGAAGGCCGCTCAAGAAGGGAAAATTTGAGGATCTGTGGAGTTCCTGAAGGAGCTGAAGGTAAACCCGGATTGGTGATTCCATTCGTGGAGAAGCTGCTTAGAGAGAACCTTGATATACCAGAAGCAAAAGACCTACAGATACAAAGGGCCCACTGTGCGTTATCACCGATCGATTCTAGTCAGATTTCTCAGATACAGAACAAAGGAAGAAATGCTTAAATTGGCATTGCAAAAGAAAGGCTTTATGTGGAGCTTTGACCACGATTACGCACTGGGGATCCTTGCCAGACAGAAGGAATACGTGGAAACACAGAGGGTCCTGAAGGAAAACAAAAGATTCCAGTCTCTGTATCCAGCTCGGCTAAGAGTCTTTTATGATGCAGGGACAAAACCCTACACTACAGTGGAGGAGGCAATGTCGGACCTGGCGGACCGGGGACTACCCATAAAAGTTATCGCTGAACCAGAGTCACTACTGGAGAGGATTCGGCGGAAGTCATGGCTGCCAGTGTGGTGAGGACTCTCCACTCAAACCAGAGTGTCAAGCTACAAGGAAAAGCTGCAAGTATTCAGACGGGAACGTACAGAGAGTATAGATTAATTAAGAGAAATGACTGAAAAGAGTAAATCGGACTTAAAGGTAAAATTAAAGCTGGTAACTGAAAATAAACTGGACGGAATAACTTGAATGATAGCAATATGGTGGAGACATAAAAAGGAGAGAATTCTGATTGTTCACACTGCGGAGGGCCCTCTAACACAGACTGAAGATAGAGGTTATCCCTCTGAACTGAGGCAGGTTGGTGCTCAGGCCTCACTGTTGGAAGTCGGGGGAAATTTTCAAATATTCTACATTCAAAAGTGCCTAGGGTTTGGTTTTGTGTTTTGATGTACTGTTGAGAAGGGATTGCTTACTGTTCGTTTAGAAAAGGAGAGTGTTTTATTTTCGTTACTAGAGAAAAATGCAAATTGAACCGGTAAAAATAATTTCCTATAATGTTAATGGAGTTTTGAATCCAATTAAGAGAAATAAGATTACCGTAGATGTCGGATTATAAGCCGCTACTTTTTTCCCATGCTTTGAACAGCATTGAACATAGCGGCTTATAATAAGGTGCGGCTAATATAAGGTTTTTTCCCATGCCGCCAAAACATTTTGCCTCGTAACAGTAGACCAATAAAATTGATGAGTAGTTCACAGAGGTCCAATGAAATTGTACGATAAATCAAGCGCACTTCACAAATTATTGTAAATCAGCCATTTGTACTCACCCTCATCAACATGGAAAACACTCGAAGAAAAGCGTATGATGCAGCTTTTAAGTTAAAGGCAATCAATCTGGCGGTTGAACAAGGAAATCGAGCTGCTGCGCGTAATCTTGGCATACATGAATCGATGGTGAGACGGTGGAGATTTAATTTGGGACTGCCGCTTCAGGTCAGGAATGGCTCACGTGATATTAGACAGCAGTACAAGGGAGGGAGGGAGCGAAACTGAGGATTCCGCTGCACCGAAACTGCTAGCGATTCAGTAAACAAAAAAACAGTAAAACTCGTGTGTGAATGGTATCGGGCCAATAAGGACACAAGTGTCCGATGTTACCAAATACCGGTAGGTATAACAAAGTTTAGCCTTACCAAATATGTGTAGCGAGGGTTTGGTTTGGGGGAAAAAGGAGTATAAATAAGAGCAGAATGTAAGGGGAAGGCAAAACGCGTTCTGCAATAAAGCCACGCTGCACTGTAATCCGGTGTTGGTTGTCTCTCTTCCAAAACGAACAAAGGGCAGAATTTGAAGCCCAACACGTGTAATATCTTTCTCTGTAAATATCTCATATTACAAGCGGCCGAAAATCCGGTCCGCCGGAAATCCAGTGCGCCGAAAATCCGGTCCGCCGGAAATCCAGTGCGCCGAAAATCCGTTCCGCCAGAAATTCGGTGCGGCCTAAAATCCGGTGCGGCCTGTACATTTATAAAATAGATTTTATTTCTAAAATTAGAGCCAGCGGCTTTTAATCAGGTGCGCTTTGTAGTCCGGAATCTACGGTATGTCTAAATTGAAAAAAGAGAGGGCACAAATAGCTTTCCTTCAGGAAATGCGTTTGAGCCAATATGAACATGCAATGTTAAAAAAAGAATGGGCTTTAAGCATGTATTTTATTCATCATATAAACTGAGCCACAAAAGAGGAGTAGCTACTTTAATATCAAGTGCTCTTAACTATAAACATATTTCAGAGATTAAAGATAAGGATGGATGATCTGTAAAGATTACAGGAAGAGTAGAAGGGACTGAAATAACATTGAATGTATATGCTCCACCAGGTAGTGAATGGTCATTCTATAGACACATTTTTGACCTAATGGCCAGCTCTCAAGGGGTAGTAATCTGTGGAGAGGGTTTTAATATTAGGTTAAACCCTGTATTTGATTCTTCAGGAACAGTTATTCAGAATAAACCTCTGACTAGGAAATTGAAATCATTGATGGGGGAGTTGGGAATAATAGATGCGTGGAGGGAATTACACCCCTCTAGTAAAGACTATACACATTACTCTTTCCCTTATTCAGCTTATTCAAGGATAGACTTTTTTTTGGTATTTAACGTAGACAGATTCAGGATTTTTTAAAAAGTGTAACATTGCAACAATTGATCTGTTGGACCGTAGCCCAGTCTCTATGTCTCTAATTTTGGAAAGGAAAATGAGGAAAACACTATGGAGGTTAAATTCACATGTACTTAATAACCTGAGAATAAGGGGAGAAATTGAAGAATACCTAGACCTTAATGACATGGGAGAAACATCACCAGTGATCTTATGGGATACATTGAAAGCAGTGCTGAGAGGAAAAATTATTTCCATTACTATTCACATGAAAAAATTCAAAGCGCAAAAATTAGAAGACCTTCAAGGAAAATCAAAACTACTTCAAGTTGTAGATACCAAAAAAAATTCTAATTTAAAACAGGAAATCAAGAAATTGCAAAGTGAAATTGATGAAATTTATGCTGTCACGTACCCCGTGATGGGTTAAAGAACCAGCAGAAATGGAAAACACATTGGAGTCTGATACTGCTATAAACTAATAGTGTTTATTAGTAACTAAGCAATACAGTAATACAAATGTAAATATATTGAACAGTTTAGCAATGATATATATGGAAATAGGATCAAAACTAGGCTCTTTCAAACCTGGGGTAAATGGGTACAGTCTTACGATATAATGAAGAGAGTTCAGTTCAGTTCGAGGTAATTAGTTGAGTAACGTTTGAGAGATGAGCTGTCGCTGTCGATCTTCCCATTGTCTTCTGAAATCCTGTTGTAGTCACCGATCATAGCACATACGACCGTTCTTCAGTGGTGGAATTATCACCCAGGCAAGGGTGGACACACAAATAATTCCCCACCGGTTGCACGTTTTCACACTGTGAGCCACGGATCGATTTCCCTGAATCGATCCTCTAAAAACCCACCTTCACGTGGGTGCACAAAGCTCGTTCAGAGTCTGACACTGTGTGTCTCTCGTGGTGTGTCTGTCTGTGTCCCAGCAGATCTGCCTTTTATCTCCACATGTTGGACACCAGCTGTCCATCAACCTGCTCCATTCTCCGCTTTCTGCAGGAACTATAGCAAGCAGGCAAGTGTCTTAATCTTTCGAGCAGTTTCTGTGTGTGTGTGTCTCTCTCTCTCCCCCTCTCTCTCTCTCTCTCTCTCTCTCTCTCTCTCTCTCTCTCTCTCTCTCTCTCTCTCTCTCTCTCTCTCTCTCTCTCTCTCTCTCTCTCTCTCTCTCTCTCTCTCCCTCTCTCCCTCTCTCCCTCTCGCTCATAGGGTCTATTCTGGACCCCTTTTCAAACTAGGGTGACCCCTGACAATACATTGGAAACTCAAAGAATTTTTCTTTACTTCAGACAAAAGAATTATGAAGTAGGAGGTAAATCAGCTAGATTATTAGCATATAAGGCAGACAATACAATTCTTAAAATAAAGAATCCAAACACAGAGCTTGTTGAGATTACAATAGGGAAAATTCAAAACAGTTTTGGAACATATTATTGAGAGCTGTACTCTCAACCCTGGACCTCCAATGAGTCCCATATAGACACGTTCCTGAATTCTTTGGAATTACCCAAGCTCACAGATTTACAAAATGAATGCTTATTAGAACCAGTAACTGCCAAAGAACTGAACGGGGCCATCTCTAGATTAAAGGCCGGAAAGTCTCCAGGCTCTGATGGGTTTACCTCAGAGTGGTACAAATCGCTGAAGTCACAGTTAGCTCCATTATTACTCAACACCTTTAATTGGATCTTACAGAGAGGAGAAATTCCACCTTCCTGGAGAGATGACCTCAGTTATTCCTAAAGAGGGTAAATATAAACTAGAATGTGGTAATTATCGGCCAGTCAGTGTACTTAATTTGGATTACAAATTATTTACATCTATATTAGCTCGTAGACTGGAAAAGCTTCTACCTGGCCTCATCCGCTTAGACCAGACTGGATTCATCCAGCAAAGACAAACTCAGGACAACATAAGGAGAACTTTACACGTACTAGAATGGGTTACTAAGAACGGGACAAAGACAATAGTAGTGGGATTAGACGCCGAGAAAATTTTTGATTCAGTTAGATGGGTATTCCTATATAAAGTATCAGGAAGATTTGGCTTTCAAGAAAAGTTTATTAAAGTAATCCAGGCTTTATATGACAGTCCTACTGCTCGAATTAAGATAAATGGGACCTCTCTGACTCTTCTAGAGAAAGGAACTAGACAGGGATGCCCAATTTCCCCCCTCCTCTTTATACATTGAACCTCTTGCCCAATTAATAAGACAGAACAAAATTGTAAAAGGTATCAAGGTGGCAGGGATTGAACAGAAAGTAGTGCTATTCGCAGATGATGGCTTAGTGTATTTGAGTGAACCAGAAAAATCATTCATAGGATTGTTTACACTGTTGGATGAGTTAGGAAAATATCAGTTTATAAAACTAATGTAAAGAAAATGCAGGTTATGTCCTTAAATTATACAGCATCCAAAAAACTGCAGGATACATATAATCTTAAGTGGGAAGCTAAATCATTAAAATATTTAGGAATAACCCTGCTAAAAGATCTTTCAACATTGTCACAGGTAAATTATGGGCCATTAGTTTCAGAGATAAAAGCAGATATACATAGATGGAATCTTATCCCCTTTTTAAGTTTAAATTCATGGATAAATACCATAAAAATGAATATTCTCCCTTGGTTACTTTTTCCAGACTTTACCTGTGGATGTAGACGATAATCAATTTAGGGAATGGGACAAATGGATTTCCTGCTTTCGCAAGGAAAGAAACCTAGAATCCAATTTAACACCTTACAGTTAGGAAAGGAAGGAGGAGCTATAGCACTTCATTGCTTGAGAAATTAGTTTTATGCTTCACAGATAACCCCTCTGTTATTTTGGTGTAATGGGGAATACAAGGCTAGATGGAACAAATAGAATTTGGATTGATTGACAGTTTCCCTCTACAGGCCTCAATTGTGAGCAAAGGATTAATGGCCCAATTGGAAAAGATTAAAAACAGCTGGATAAATCTCACATTAAAAATATGGCAGAAGGTGGCTAATTTATGTGGAATTTACAACATGTTAAAACTTTTTAGATGGTGTGCTTATGATACTGAATTCTTTTCCAGCAGAGATGATTAAAGAATTGAACTATGGATAAAGAAAGGTCTTACAACCTACCTCTCATTCACACATAAAAGTGTATAACAAAGTTTTCAATCCCTGCAGGACAAACATGACCTAGTACTATATGACTTATTAGGTACCTCCAGATATGACACTACTTTAATCAGAATTGTAGATGTACAGATTTATCAACAGCAAAATTAGAATTTTTCAAGATTTTGAATTTGGCTTATAGCTCATTACCAAGTAAATCAATTTCTCGACTATATAATGCCCCCTCTCATGCCAAAAATTAAAATACATGGTATACTAAAGAGAAGTGGGAGAAAGATGTGGGGTTGGTACTTTCATAGGAGGTTTGGGGGAAAATATGTAGCTTTCAGTGGTCTTCAACTAACTCTTTGGTTTGGAGAGAACATTGCTGGAAAAATATAAGATACTTTGAGACCCCATACCAGGAAAAATATAAAGACAAAATATGGAGAAGGTGTGGCTCCAAGGAGGCAAGTCATTTCCGTATTTTTTGGGATTGCCCTAAATTAACTTTATATTGGAAAGGTATTCACAGAACATTAGTTAAGGTATTTAAGATACAGATACCTCTAGACTTTGTGACTCTCTATTTGGGGCATGTATTGTTTTCGGAACAGAAGAAAGATATAAATTTGCTGCAGGCCCTTTTAGTGGCAAGTAAGAAATCAATCACCAGAAAGTGGCTAAATCCAGTATCACCTACTTTAGGAGATTGGCATGAAATTATTTTGGAAATATTTTAAATGGAAAAGATTGACTTATTCTCTGAGAATTAAAAAAAAAATTTTTTAATCAAATTTGGAATAAATGGATTGAATTTATAACCCCCAATGCGAGCAGACCTTAGATGACTCTCCTAATGGTTCATTCTGCTTTCCTCATCAACATAGTAATAGTGTTAGCATAAGCTCCCTTGGATTGAATGTTCACATTTATTTCTGGAAAATATGGAATCAACACAAGTAAAGAAACAGATTGGGGGTGGGGGGAAGATAAAATGAAGTAAGTAAGTACACAGGAATTGGATAAGTGTGTTTATGAGTAGGAACAAACATGAATGTGTTAAGATACAAACACCTATGATGGAAGTCACATAGGGTTACACACATGATTTTGGACAAGAAAGAAATTGATGAGAAGAGATACGTGGAAATTATTATTCAACCACTATTACTATTTTTTTAACAACTATTATTATTTAGTTTAATAGTGTGGAATTACAATTGCACATATCTATTTAAGCGTCTAATTATTTTTCTTTTAATATCTGGGTGTGTACTTGTGAATGTATAAATACATATAGATTTATACATATATAAAAAATGGAAAAGGTTTTGTATGTAAAAAAAGTTTGTGTAATACTTATCCAAATAAAATTTTTAAAAAAGAAACTCGTTTATTGTACTTCAAACACAAAGCGCAGTAAAAGTACTTTGCGTAGTTACATCATCATATTAGACCAGCCTCTCTAAGTGAATGCCAACTTTATGTTGGTGGTTGTGAATTATGTATATTTCTATCAACAAAATCCTGCAAACTTTGATGGGCCAGTTTGAGGCAATCTACTGACACATTCAGGTTTACACCTCTTAGTGATTTTATTTTTTCTCTCTCCATTCCAAAATGTGGAGTGGGCCATCATGAGGGGGCTTGAGGAGATATTGGTGCGCATCATAGCAGACAAAAGCAAATGAGGCAGAATATAGGTCAACAGAAACCCAAGAGTGCTGTATGCCATCATGGGAAGTAGGGATAGTCACAGAGGAATTGAATTTACTGAGGAGGATGGAAAGCTGTTGAGAGGCCAACCCAGGCAGTTGTGGCGTCAGGAATAAAAATCACTTGGAACACGTTAACAGCTGCAAGTGTACCAATTCAGCTGTGGATGTCTGCAAGTCCTCTTTTGGAGCTGTTATGAGCCCCAGCAGGACCCACGGTAGGTGATCATGGCAGCATTCATCAGTCAGGGAAGCTCTCAAACCAGCCGTTAAGGAGCGGTGAAACCTCGCGCGTTGTCCACAGAACTGCAGTTGATACACTACAGTGTGTTGTAGCCTAATGTTGAGATTCTGTATGAATTGGGGACTGCAGTCAGGAGATATCAGATGTTGTGCCAAACTGAGCAACTTAGATGCTGATGAACACCCAGGCCACGTCTGTGGCCATCGTTGATATAAGAAGATGCCCCCGGCCATCTGGTGGTATGGTCCACCATGGTAAGATGCGTGAAACCATGGCTCCTTTCTAAGGCTGTGCCACACAAACTTTAGTACAACCAGTTTCTGTGAGACTTTCTGGCCCAGATGCGAGAGGTCACTTATGGAGTTAAAAACAGTCCACTTCCAGCTTGTGGGCACTATGGAGCGGGGCCAACCAGTTGAGACATTGTCCAGGAAAGAAACCCCAGCTTCTCTAAACTTAATGTGAGCCAGCTGCAGGCCTGTGATTACTGTTTGGTAAGCCTGGATCTCTGGGTCAGTAGCTTGGTCAGCTGCTGTGTCAACATAATATCCCCTATGTGTGTATGGCCTCAATGGCTGACCGTGAGAAGCAATCAGCTACAGCATTATTTTTCCACTATTAGACTTGAGGACCATGTGGAGGGGCAAAGCCTAGGGGCTATTTGACTGGCGTACAGTGCCAAGATTTTTTATGTTGACAAGCTCAGCCTTCATGGTTGCCAGCTTGTCTGGGTTCGGTCTAGTAAATGGGCACGAACTGGCTTGCCAGTTGTAGAAACATGGTGCTCAACTCCCATGTTTTGTGCCTGTGCTGGAGAATGTGGGCTCGGTGAGGTATGAGAATTTGCCCAGCGGTTGAGTAAACTCACTATGCAGTGTTGCATGCATTTGACAGTCTTTGTGGGGAACTTAACTGGGGAAGCAGGGTAACGACCCAGAATCCTTGACATCCATAAGCTGGCAGTTTTTAAGATTGACTAATAGTCCTTGGGCGCACAGGAAATCTGCACTGACAAAGGTGTAGCCACTTTAGCAAGGATGAAGTCCCATGTGCAACATTGCCCACTGAAGCAGAGCGTCACCTGTTGTGTCTCGTGTCTGGATTTTCCTGCCTTTGGCGGCCTCCAGCAAAGTTTTTTTGCAATGTTGGCAGCACACTCACTTGAGCACCCGTGTTACACTGGAAGCATGCCCTGAAAGGGTTTCTGTAATGAACAACCCTGGCAACTGGAGCCCATGGTGTTCACAGACCTCTGCTTTCCTGATGCACTGGCACTGCCAAAGCTGCAAGGTGGTTGGCACTTCCTAAAGTCACCAAAGCGAGCATGGTAAAAATACAGGCCAGGTGTCAACTATTTTGCAGCCATTGGGGGCCTTGCTGACCGGGTTTATTGAAGTAGAAAGTTGAAGAGGAATGATGCACTGCTGCCTAGCTGACTGTAGATTATCAGCCAGTTGAGCAAGCTCCCCATAGTCCTCTTTGGATGCAGTAGCGAGGGCTATGCAAACTTGATCAGGCATTTGCTGCGTGGAGTTGTTTTAAAAATAAAACAAGGTGAACTCCCAGGAGAGACAGCATGTGGTCCATTGTCTTGGATGGCTTAGTATCATTGAGGCTGGGCAAGAAGAGCAACTGTTTGATGTGCTCTGACTCCAATAATCCAAAAGACTGTAAAAGCTGAGTTTTTAGTGATTAATGGTTATAGTGTTCAAGCGGGTGTTCCAGCAGACACTACTCTCATAGCCATGGAGTTGCTGAGCAACGCTACCACATCAGACCATCCTCTTTGAGTGATCCGCAGTTCAATGTTGGTGGCTCTGAATAATATACATTTCTACCAATTACATTACCCTCCAATAGTATTGAAGTGGATTGGGTTTTATTGTGTTCCTTTTATTTACTGTGAATGTCCACAGGAAAATTAATCTTGGTAGTATATTGTAATGTGTATATACGTGAACAAATTTACTTAGAACTTTAGGGCTGTGTGGTAGTATAGCTAGACTGGAATGAAAAGATAAGTTCTGATTGACTTGAAACATCTAACTCTTTTTCTCTATCGATAGGTGCTACCGAGAAGTATTTCTAGCATTAAAAAGGTTTAGAGTCTGGCTAAATGTGGGTAGCAGCAATGATTAAAAGCTGAATTGGTTTGAATTCCTTGCAAGATCAATCACCAATTACAATAGAGATCAATCAAAACTTCAGGCTGACAACCAGTGATATTTTGAAATTAATAAAGCAGTTGTCCCTTAGTTGTTGGGTGTATTTCACATCTTTCTGTATTTCCTATCTTGTCTGTCTCCAGCACCCCTGCTGTGTAAAGGAAAGCTATGTTTTAGGAAGAACTTTCTAGTAAAGTCTCGCTATAGAGGCTTCTCTTGTCTGTAGTAAGTAGAGGTGCTTCTCTTCAAAGGTCTCACTTTATCACAACTGCCCCAGGCTATCTTTGATGTCTGTAAGCCAAGCCTTGCTTTAGCACAACTTTAACAGATACTATTTTTACAGAAGGTGATACAGGTGTCCCCTGCTTTTCGAACGTTCGCTTTATGCAACTTTGCTTTGACAAAAGACTTACATTAGTACCTGTTTTCGCTAACCGAAAGAGGATTTTCGCTTTCACGAAAAAAGACACCCGCTTTAAACTTGTGTTTACCCTGAGAAAGACTAACATGACCGTGAAGCCTTGTGCGGGCAGGTGCACGCGCATGTGTGTATGTGCCAATCTTTTTCTCTACAAATTGGTTTTGGCTCAATCGTCCCGATTCTGTTAAGTGAAGTTACACTGTACGTTCATTATTTCTACTTTATATAGCTGTGTATTTATCTTATCATTCCTGCTTTTACTATAAGTTGATGTTATTTTAGGTTTTGTGTGCTATTTGGTATGATTTGGCAGGTTATTTTTTTAAGTCTGGGAACGTTCAAAAATTTTTCCCATATAAATTGATGGTAATTGTTTTGCTTTACGCCATTTCAGCTGACGAACGGTTTCATAGGTACACTGTACCTTCGGGTAGTGGGGGAAACCTGTAGTGGCTAATGGTGACATTGAGGTTCACAAGCCAGCTCCTCAGGAAAGTTATTAGGTCTTTCTGATTGCACTGAGTAGAAAGTATGTTACTATTGCAATTGGTGATCCAGAGGGAAACCCAATTTCCCTTGGGATCAATAAAGTATGTCTGTCTGGTACAGAATCCCAGCCTGATAGACTGAGTTACTGTTGCAGTTGACCTGTGGAGAGGAGGTGTTCCCAGTATCCTGTAGCTGGTTTCAAATAATGCATTAGCAGCAAGCATTCATTATTTCTGAATTTTGTGGTGTAAATTGTTAAACAGAGCTCTCAACAAATCTGATCACTTCCACTTGGAACTCTGATTGATTGACTGGCTACCAATAGTTTTAGCAACACTATTACGTATAATGAGACTTTCTTCCTTGTAAAAAGAACAACATTAGTACAAGTAGCAAGTTCAATGCTCCCAGGCAGTGAGAGAGTTATTCTGTTATTCAGATCATTAATGCGTGTTTATTTTAATCAAATCCTTCAGTAATTTTGTTTTTTTTTTAGTAAGCAAGTATGAATGGGAAGATATTTTGTATTTGTAATAGCACAGGGCATTGTAATAACACTCAAAATCCTGGAGGAACTCAACAGGTCAGGTTGCAATGCATTTTTGTTAGCTTTAGTCATTTTGTTCCATGGCTTTTAAATTAATATTTTACTTAACCTTTGCAAAATCACATCAGAAATGCATATTAACCTGCTATTTGGTTCTAAAGAAAACGATGTTGGGAATACAGCTAGTCACAAAATCAATATTGTGGGTGAGTGTCCTGGAGTTCCTGAAGTTGAAGTCTTTGACAGCAGCATGTTCATCCTTTAAGTGCTGAAGCCAATTTGTACTATGCCAAGTGACCATTTGAGACTTTTAACTGTTGCCTGACACCCAAGTTGTTCAAGTGATTAAAGGAACCTACTCACGCCTGCCCAGCACACTGCTGAGAGTGAGGGAGTAAATGTCACATTATTGTTGCTTGATGTTGATGGTATTTCAATAAAATACTAACTTTCACAGCTGTTTACATTGTTTCCATCCAAATGTTAATAGCCCCCATACTTCGGTTTCTGCAAGGCTTGTTAACATTCTCCTAAATCAACGAATTGTTGGTTCCATTGTAATGTAATTACAGAAGAACTGCTTCAGAGTGTTGCATTTAAGTTTTTAAGTTCATGATCGGTTCTTCAAATGTACAATCTGAGTCTTCCTGTGGCTGCTGCGTTACTGTAACTGCTAACTGGATTGTGGGATTTGAATCCAGTCCTCAGCACGTACTGTTTTGACCTCATCCATCTTTGCTTACTGCTGGCAATTCAGCAAATCAATGAGGGGAGTAGCTTAACAAGTGCAGATATGTCTCAAGCCACCTTGACGTGAAATCCATTTAAAGACTGAAATGTTTCAGCTTACTTTAGAACCTTCCATAAAATATTTGTTTAGAATGAAAAGATCTGATGTAAATGTATTTTTTTGTATGTGGAGCATCATTGTGTGTTGTATTTCATGTGTGTTTACTGCAGTTTTAACAAAGTACCCTGTAGCCAGTGTGTTAGCTGCCTTTATTTGGAGTTTCAGCATGTCAGTCCTTCCATTTCTCACTCAACAAATTAGATCTTTGCCTCTTTGCTCTGAAATATATCATCTTGAGTTGAATTCCAAAGCCAGGATGAACAGTGGGGATAGTGAGGGTTGTACTTCTGGTTTTCATACTGTGGGTGCACTCACATTCTGTCATGGTGAGTAAAGAAAAGACTATCTGTTTTATCATTCTACTGTTAGAGAGTTTATACTATAAAGCATCTCACAGCTACTACTTACGCATTTACTGCCAGCTACCTTATGTACAGACACTTCTGTGCTTAGCATCACTTTATGGACCTATTGTGTTTTTTTTTATTATTGTGTTGTTATTGGTTTTTGTACTGCATCGAATCTGGAGTAATAATTATTTCATTCTTTACACTTGTTTACTGGAAATGTCATTAAACAATCTTGAATTTTATAAGTATATTTAGACTTTTTTTTCTTTGGCTTTTTCTGTTCAGCAGCTACACAGTTTGTCAAGTCAGCAGTGGGTGTTCCTCAGCTGTGGTCCCCCGTCACATCTATAAGACCTGCGACCAACACGTTCCCTGGCTCAGTCACCACAGTGATTCCAGCTGCAGTGACCATCAGGAGCACAGTGCCACCTGTCACTCAGAAATCAGCAGCACAGACGAGTCCAACTCAGTCTCACCTGCAGCCCAAGTGTTTGACACAACCTATGTCTTCCCCTCAACAGCCTCAGCCCCACTCTCATGTTCAAACTCCACCTCAGCCTCGCCCTCAGATCCACAGCCACTCTCAACCCAACATGTTGCACCATCCACATTCTCTTCAGCTTGCGAACCACGACCACAAGTTAGGTAAGTGGCTGCAGAGAAATTTTTCAAGAATGGTCCTTGGGTAACCAGAGATATTAATGAGGGTGGGCACCTTCTTGGAGAAGGTTGAAATGTTTTTTAAAAAGTAAATGGGATGGAGGAACAACACCTCGTATTCTATCCAGATGGCCTCCAACCTGGTGGCATGAACATCAATTTCTCCTTTTGATAATTCCCCCCCCCCCCCCCCCTTCCCTCTTCTGTTCCCCACTCTGGTCTCTCACCTTTTCTCTTTACCTGCCTATCACTTCTCCCTGATGCACCACCACCTTCCCTTTCTCCTATGGTCCACTCTCCTCTCCTGTCAGATTTCTCCTTCTCCAGCCCTTTGCCTTTTCTACCTACCTGCCTTTACCTCTCACTTTCTAGCTTGTCCTTCCTTTCCCGTCTTGAAAGGTCGCAGCCCTAAACACCTGCTGTTTATTCATTTCCATAGATGCCTGCTGAACTGAGTTCCTTTACCATTTTGTGTGTGTATCATCGGTAATTTGATTTTTACATTTAATTAAGCTAAGAAACAGGCCATCTCTCCCCTTCTAGTCCGTGCCGACGCTTACACTCACCTAGTCCCACTGGCCCACACTCAGCCCATAACCCTCCATTCCTTTCCTGTCCATATACCTATCCAATTTTACTTTAAATGACAATACCGAACCTGCCTCTACCACTTCTACTGGAAGCTCGTTCCACACAGCTACCACTCTCTGAGTAAAGAGATTCCCCCTCGTGTTACCCCTAAACTTTTGCCCCCTAACTCTCAAATCATGTCCTCTTGTTTAAATCTCCCGTACTCTCAATGGATTGGTAACTAGATGTTCAACTTCCATATCATGCTGTAGGATGCCAGCTGATGAATAAGGACAGCAGGAAAAGTCTTTCCATTCATCCCACTTGTTTGGTATCTTTCTTGTGTCACCATGATATCCTCCCTCCCTTGGCTTTCTAGGACAGAGAACCTGATTTCAGTCTGATGTCTCCTTCAGCAGCTTGGCTGAGAAAACCAACTCTTCCATGCATCAGAATGGGGATGAGTACTTGTGTTACTTTAGTCATCATCAACATCCCAATTGAGGAAACTGCTAGCTACTTCATTGAAGATTTGAAGTTCAAACCAAGTTGTAGTGAAGTAACCAAAAACAGAGTCCCAAAGTATAGCTCCTAAGTCAAACTTGTTCTTAAGAAATGAGCTCTCACAAAAAAACCCATTAATTTTATGCTACAGATTGCTATGTGACAATACTACAGATTTGCCTGGTGGTTAAGTTGGATTTCAGTAGTGAGCTTAGGTTGATAGAAAGTTGGTGCTGATAAGCTGCAAGATGCAGTGGTAATGGTGTAGAAATGGTTTGTGGCAAATCTGTAAATGAACACAAGCCTCACCTGTAAAATACTCCAGCCACTCAACATTCAGGCACATTGGACTCTTAAGTGTTCCCTCCCTTGAACAGATTCAAGGGGGTTCTTCAATATTCTCTGCAAACTAAGCTGGTAAATGCATACCCCAATCCATGGGTGTCCATCTGCTGCCTTTTTTTTGATGATGTGGATAGGTCCCATTTTAAACATATTTATTTCTTTAATTCCCAGTTAACTTCCTCCAGAACACTAGCCTCATTCGAGTGAAGACATCAGAGTCCACAACTCCAGAAATCAGGCCAAAGCCTGAAGAAGTGGTGAAGAGCAGCATCCTTCCACCAGTGCAAATCACCACAACCACCACTGCAGCCGCTCACATGATGCACAAGAACACACTAAACAATACAACTCCTTTCAAATGTAAGCATTGCTTCTAACTACATTTGTCTATACCATTATCTTTCGTTATGAGTTGGTCTTCCCCCATTTAAAGTTACTGGTCAAGAATTTGTCAATGCTTTTGTTTTGGGAGTAGTGTATCTGGGTGAGTGTTGTTACTTGGGGAAATGTTTGTGAAAGATCATTAAGTCCATTGTACGTACATTTCAATTTTTTGCTCAGGAGAGCCTGTTCTGCTTTGTATTTCTAAATATGTAAATAGCTTTGCAAAGGAAAGCTTATTTCTTTCAACAATGAGTGCTGCTCCTGGATTGTTCTGAAAAAACTGTAGTTAATAACTTGAAGGAAGGAGATCAGTAGTCCTTAACTACTCCATGTGGCTTTTAAAGCCCATTGCTAAATTGGCCTAATAATCCACTTAAACTGAAAGGAAAAATTCAGATAGATGATAAATGTCAGCTTCAATAAAAGAGGCTCCTGCTCCTGTCTTCTAAAATCTGGTTACCTGCTATTTTAATCAGTATAAATAAGGTGAAAATCCATGTTTTGTTTTAAAAGGTGGGGGGTGTCAAGGTAGAATAACAGTTAGCATGATTGGGGCATCTGAGTTCAATTCCGGTGTCCTCTGTCAGGAGTTTGTACGTCTTTCCCATGGAATGTGTAGATTTTCTCCAGTTAGTAGCTTAATTGGTCATTGTAAATTGTATTGTGTTTGGGCTAGGGTTTTTTGGGGGGAGGAGCTGGGTATTGTTGGGCGGTGCAGCTCAAAGCACTGGAAATGCCTATTGCACACTGCACCAGTCAGTAAATAAATGTTCAGGTAGATGAGTGCCTTGATAAACATTTAATTAAATAAATATTTAGGTAATACCCATTTAAATAAAAGGTATTCAATATGTAACTTAGTTTCTTTATCCTCTGCATTATAGACAATGTTGTGAATGTTGCTGCGGGAGTTTTAAAATTCTAATACAACACACAAAATGCTGGAAGAACTCAGCAGCATCAGTGGAAATGAGGACTGAAGAAGGGTCTTAACCGGAAAAGGTGACTGTCTCTTCGTTTTCGTAGATGCTGCCTGACCTGAGTTTCTCCAGCATTTTGTGTGCTTTGGATTTCAAGCATCTGTAGATTGTCTGATGATTTAGAATTATAATGTTGGTTATTGGTGGAAGGTTTCAATATTTAATAGTGTAGATGCCTTTGAAATCTGCGGTATAGGGAATAAAGTGTACTAGTTGTTGAATTTTAACTCCTCAGCCCCTTCCCCCTCTGTTTCTGATATTCATTGTGCAGAAATTACTTCGAGCCTAGCAAAATTGCTGCAGTTGTTTTGTTAAACCTCTCTTTTTGCCTCTTTGTATGTAGTGCCTGAAAGCAATATTAACAATGGAGTTCCCATCCCAAAGGATTGTCCTAAATGCAACATTCATTTCAACATTATGGAGTCTCTAAGAGTTCACATGGCTGTAAGTAACTTTTGGTTCAGTTAACTTTATTTCAGCTCTGTTTTAAAGCTCAGGGTCTCACTGTTTTAAATAAAATTTCATTTCAACTTACTCCATTTACCTTTTTCCTAGGTTTTATAGGTTACATAAGTTATTCTCCTAACAGATTTGACTCCTTTCTGGCATACCAATGAAATCTACACAACGAGTTGGAGATTGTTACTGCTCTTTTCCTTACTAGACTTTTCTTTTTCCAGTACTGCTGTCCCCAGCTGCTGAATTCTTCAACGCCCACCAAGAGCCCTCAGCAGCAGCCACATCCAGCCCCGCCCCAACCTCAACCCCCACCTCCACCTCCAACCCCACCAACATCAACGCAACAGCCAGCTGTCAAGCTTGCTGAGCCTAACCAAGGCAAGCTCATCATGTTAGTGGATGATTTCTACTATGGGAGAGATGAAGGCAGCACCTATCAGATGCTTCATGAAATGAAGACCAGCACAACTTTCAGATGTCTCAGCTGCCTGAAGCGACTGAAGAACAACATCAGGTGTGCTCTCAAAGTTTAAAGTAAATTTATTATCAAAGTACATGTATGTTACCATATATAACCCTGAAATGTATTTCCTTGCTGGTGTACAGCAAATACAACAAACAAAATAGAATCAATGAAAAATTGTGTCCAACAGGATGGACGAACGACCAATGTGCAAAACACAGACTATAGAATAAAAGAAAAATCAATAAATAATCATTCTGAGAACATGAGATGAAGATTCCTTGAAAGTGAGTCCATTGATTGTCGGAACATTTCAGTGATAGTTGAATGAAGTTATCTCTTCTGGTTCAAGATGGTTGAGGGATAATAACTGTTCCTGAACTTGGTGGTGTGAGTCCTGAGGCTCCAGTACCATCTTCCTGATGGCGTCAGCAGCAAGAAGAGAGCATTGCCTGGGTGGTGGGATTCTCTGATGAATACTGTTTTCCTTCAACAGTGCTCTGTGTAAGTGTGCTCATTGGTGGTCAGGGGGGCATTTCCCATGATGGACTGGGTCGTATCCCTTGTTGGATTTTCCATTTAAGGACTTTGGTGTTTCCATCTGACTCGCACCTCATGGTTTCACAAGGCCAGTGTGCTTAATAATAGCCTAGATAATAGAACTTCAAGAAAGAATGGGTGTATGGGACTTATTGGATTGCTCTCCTCTTGAAGAGTCAGCACATACATGAGGGTCCAAGGACCATGATGATTCTATTATTATATGTGGATTAAGCATTGGGAAGACCATAAGGAACAAGAGCAGAATTAGGCCATTTGACCCATCGAAACCATCGGGAATTAGTGATCAAAGTCAACGTTAGTGCATTTATTGACACGTGCACAAGTGTCATATAAGCAGCATTCACAAAAAAAACATAAATTAACACAACTCTTAAAAGAAAGAAGACAATTAGAACAAAAAAGTCAGTTTTATATTCCTTGGGTGCCTTAAGCCTTCACTTTTCAAGAAGGGGTTTCATACAAGAAAAGACAAAGAGTGAAAACCCCTAAGACCTTTGTCATTTGCCAGAAATCCCTGACCTTTGATACTCTTGGAATTTCTGTTTGGTCAGGAGAGTTGGGTGTTTTATGGAAGTCACCACTTGAGCAGTGGGAATAGTTGAGGCATGTTGTAGTTGATGAGATCTGGAGCTGGAGCAAAATTGCACATTGAATCTGGTAGATAGATAGATAGATACTTTATTCATCCCCATGGGGAAATTCAACTTTTTTCCAATGTCCCAAAAAAAGTTTTGCACTATGGTTGTATGGTTAATGATGATCGCGTGCTTGCACATAATTCATTGTAGCACATCCAGGAAAGTATTAACGTCAAGTCAATAAGCTTGTAGTTATCATCTGAACAGCTGAACAAAGACACATTTTTCCTAGTTTGTAGTTTTTCATGAAACTTAGCCTAAGTTCGACATACTAGTGAATAGGAACAATGAGTGCAGGGCCATTTTGATAAAGGTAACATCTCTTCAGTCTAAATGAGCTTTGCTTGGAAGACATTATACTGTTTGGGAAATAGAATTGACCAAGGATGAAAGGAATTGGAGGGAAGGTGAGACAAATTGAGTATAAAAGCTGGCAGGTCACATTGCAGTTGTGTATTCATCTGGAGTGTCATGCATAGTTTTGTTGTCACATTACAGAAAGGATGTGGAGGATTTTGCAGAGGTTGCTAAATGTATACACTTGAGCATTGTTTGAATTGGAGAGTATTAGTTATAAGGAGAAGTTGGACAAGCTGATTGTTTTCAGTGGACTATCGGTACTCTTAGAAATACTTTTCTGTAGAGTGCTAATGTCAAATACTGGAGGGTATTGTTTTAAAAGGGTGATATTTTCAAGGAGGTGTGAAAGTGAGTCTTTGTTTTTTAAGAGTGCTAGTTGCCTGCAGCACACTGCCAGAGGAGTGCTGTAGAAGCAGAGTAGAGTTTGATGTACATGTGAACAGGTAGGGAATAGAGAGATACATACTCTGGACTGTTTGCTTCAGTATTCACCAGGGGAAAAAAGACCTTGACAGTTGTGGGGATGATTTGCAGTAGACTGAAATGCTTGAGCATATAACCATTAAGAAAGAGGATGTGCTAGAGCTTTTGAAAAACATTAGGTTAGATAAGTCACTGGGTCCAGATGAAATGTACCCCAGGCTACTGTGAGAAGCGAGGGAGAAGATTGCTGAGCCTCTTGCGATGATCTTTGCATCATCAGTAGGGACGGGAGAAGTACCGGAGGTTTGGAAGGTTGCAGATGTTCTTCCTTTATTCAAGAAAGGGAGTAGAGATAACCCAGGAAATTATAGACCAGTGAGTCTGACTTCAGTGGTGGACAAGTTGAAGATACTAAGAAGCAGGATTTGGAGAGACAAATCTGATTGGGGTAGTCAGCATGGCTTTGTTAAGGGCAGGTCATGCTTTACAAGCCTGATTTGAATTCTTCGGGGATGTAACAAAGCACGTTGATAAAGGTAGAGAAGTGGATGTAGTGTATATGGATTTCAGTAAGGCATTTGGTAAGGTTCCCTATGCAAGGCTCCTTCAGAAAGTAAGGAGACCTTGCTTTGTGGATCCCAAATTGGCTTGCCCACAGATGCAAAGGGTGGTTCATATTCTACATGGATGCAGTGGTGTTCTGCAGGTATCTGTTCTGGGATCCCTCCTCTTTTGTAATTTTTATAAATGACCTGGATGAATAAGTAGAAGGGTGAACTGGTTCGTTGATGACACAAAGATTGGGGGTGTTGTGGATAGTTTTGTGGGTTAGAGGGTTAGTCAGAAGTTACAGCAGAACATTGATAGGATGCAGAACTGGGCTGAGAAGTGGTAGATGGACTTCAACCCAGATAAGTGTGAAGTGGTTCATTTTGATAGGTCCAATTTGAAGACAGAATATAAATTGTAAGACTCTTGGCAGTGTGGAGAATCTGAGAGATATTGGAGTCTGTGTTGATAGGACACTCAAAGCTGCTGCACAGGTTGATGGTGTTATTAAGGTATATGGTGTGTTGGTGTTCATCAGCTGTGAGATTGAGTTCGAGAGCTGTAAGGTAATGTTACAGTTTTATAAGACCTTGTTAGACTCCACTTGGAGTACTGTGTACAGTTCTGGTCACCTCACTACAGGAAGGATGTGGATACTATAGAAAGACTGAAATGATTTACAAAGATGTTGCCTGAATTGGAGGGCATACCTTGTGAAAATAGGTTGTGTACTTGACCTTCTCTCCTTGGAGTGACAGAGGATGAGAGGTGTACTGATAGAGGTATTTAAGATGATGAGGGACGTTGATCATGTGGATAGCCAGAAGCTTTTTCCCAGGGCTGAAATGGCTAACGTGAGGGTGCATAGTTTTAAGGTGTTAGGAAATAGGTACAGAGGGGTTGTCAGGGGTAAGTTTTTCACACAGAGAGTGATGGGTGCATGGAATGCACTGCTGGTGCTGGTGATGGAAACAGATACAATAGGGTCTTTTAAGAACAAATAGGTACATGGAGCTTAGGAAAATAGAGGGGTATGCACTAGGGAAATTCTAAGCAGTTTCTAGAGTAGGTTACATGGTTGGCACAACATTGTGGGCTGAAGGGGCTGTAATGGGCTGTAAATTTCTATGTTCAGATGGGATTCATTGTATTAGCATTGTGGGTGGCACTGACATGGTGGCCTGACCCTGTGCTGTTCTAAATACAGTCGGCCCTCCTTAGCCGCGAGGGATTGGTTCTGGGACCTCTCGCGGATACCAAAAAACGCGGATGCTGAAGTCCCTTATTTAACCTATTCCAGTGCGGTGAACTTCAGGACCCAGCAGAACCCCTGACCTTATTTAACCTGTCTCAGAGCAGTGGTCTTTAGGACCCGGCAGAGCTCTGAATCTGCAGTGTTTCTTTTCACGAAAATAATCACGATCATGATTGAAAATAAAGTGGAAATAATAAAGCGATCGGAAAGAGGTGAAACACCATCGGTCATTGGAAAAGCATTAGGCTACAGTCGGTCAACAATCAGAACAATTTTAAAGGATAAAGTGAGAAAGGCCCTGCCCCAATGAAAGCTACAATGATTACTAAGCAATGCAGTATTTAATTATTGAAATACATATGTTTCTTAAGTGTTTTATATGCATAGAAAGGTAAAATATATACTACATACTAAGACAAACGTTTGACTAACTGACGCTAAATAATACTGGATGTAACTTCTGACTTAATTAGTAAGCGAACTTCTGATTTTTTTCAATCCTGATCCATGATAACCCACGCACATCCTCCCATATACTTTAAATCATCTCTACATTACTTATAGTACCTAATACAATGTAGATGCTATGTAAATAGTTGTTATACTGCATTGTTTAGGGAATAATGACAAGGAAAAAAGTCTGCACGTGCTGGAACTACAAATGCTGGAAGAGCAGCTCCGGGTTTCTCGATTCGCGGTTGGTTGAATTCGCGCATGCGGAACTCGCGGATAAGGAGGGCTGACTGTAGTTTCCTTGGCCAGCAAGTGTAGTTTAAGTTCAGCTAGGTATGATGCAGGACTTTTAATCTTGAAGACTAAACCTGGAGGTTTTGGCATGGCATGGTTTAGTAGCACTACAGAGGCTAACTTGGTATATATTGAATACAGGCTTGTGAAATACTCTTATCCTATACATTTTATAAGCAGATACACAGTCAAAGAGGAAACTGCTGGTGGGTGAGGAGTTTAACGATGGTGAGGACTGGCATAGGGCATTTTGTTGCATTTTTTAAAAAAATTTCCTCTGGCATCAGTTAACAACTGAAGTTTATTTACTACAGGTTTATGAACCACATGAAACATCACTTAGAATTGGAGCAGCAAAATGATGAGAGCATTGAGAACCACACTACTTGCCAGCACTGTTTCCGCCAGTATGCCACTCCTTTCCAGCTGCAGTGCCATATTGAGAATGTGCACAGCCCCTACGAAACCACCAGTAAGTACTGCTTAGTCCCTATATTCTTTGTGTAATTCAGAGCAGGTGAATTAAGCAAAAGGGAGGGGATTGATCATTATGTTTGGGGATTGCAAAGTGGGTGATTGTGTGAGTTCAGGCTACTGCGTGTCAATTATTCCTTACCTGTTCTCCTTCATTGTAGCAAAGTGCAAGATCTGTGAGCTGGCATTTGAAACAGAACAACTTTTCCTACAACACATGAAGGATACTCACAAACCAGGAGAAATGCCGTATGTCTGTCAGGTAAATCTAATTTCTCCCTGTCATTCATACCTGCCGCTTCAGTGCTTTTCCTGGAAATGAAATAGCTTAGCTCAATTGGAAAGTCAGTGACCAGTAAATGAGGAAGCCCTTTACTGGTTTTTGAACATCCTCATCTGGGCTGCTACCTCTTCAGCATCAACTTGAGTTGCTGGAGAACAAGTTTGTTCACTACAAGAGATGAAACAGTTCAAGACAGTTCAACTTCACTTTGAAGACATTAGAACCAAACATAAGAAGCAAAGACTAATCAGTTTACAAAGTTAATGTTGCATGTTTAGTGCACGAAACAGGATGAATTTTTACCCAGCTGTCTTTACAGCAGTGGATTCAACTCAAGCTGTTTTCGTCCATCAGGGTATTGGATTGTCGGAGGTTTTGTGTCCCTGTTTGATGAAAAGGGGGATGTTCCTATCAACATTAATGGTCATTGCTGGATCATTTGGGGCACAAAAAAAATTATTTCCTTCTACTTCATTTGGGAAAAATGCTTTGTACATTTCAAACACTTCGTATGGAATTGTGCATAATTATTTTTGCTCACTTTTTCTGTCGAAGGTACTGCTTTGTGCTGGGAAATAGTGCCCCGGGTTAACATTTCAAAGGGAATATAACTGACTAACTAGGAATTTAATGAGTTGCGAGTTTTGCTGCATGATTTCATCTGTGGTAGATGATATGTAATATGGAAAAATGTGACAATGTCTACACAATTGGCAAAAAGTTTACATTTTCAAAGTTGAACATTGATACTGTAGCTTTTAAAGTAAATAGTGTTGCTTCTAACTCAAACTTCGAATACAGAAATTAAAATCGCTTGTATGAATGCTAGGTGAGACCACACTGAATTACTAAATAGACTTGTTGCCTCAAATTTATATAGAAAGCATGTGACAGATATTGCAACCTTGTTCCTGGAAGGGCAGGTTTGCCATAAGAGGATAGATTGTATAGGTTAAGCCTGTATTTTCTAGCATTCAGAGGAATGTCTATTCTGAGTGCAACTTAAGAATATTGTTGAAAGGCTTATCGCCAGGAGTCTCAATTTCAGGATCAGGATTAGGCTATTTGAATGAGCTGAAAAAGTGTTTTCACTGAGAGTGGTGAAGGTTGTTTAGTAATTACTGGATTTCAGATTGAGGGACAAGGATAGTGAGGTGGAAGATGAACCATGATCTTGAGTAGTTAAATGGCTGTCTCTTGTTCGTTCTGTTCAGTCCATACTGCAATAATGAAGCAAATTAAATTAGAACTGAGACTCTTCTGGGCAGGTAGAATCGATGAGGTAATCCAGTGCATCTACTCCAGTGAAAAGGATGTCAAATGGAGTGGATGCTGATTCACCCATCATTTGGTTCAAGTTCTGGATCTTCTTTACCAGCAACACAATGGGAAATTCTTCTCCTCTCCATTACCATGACCCTCTCAAGGAAAGTTTAAGGATGGTTAATAAATATTGGACACTGGTGAATATAGTGGCACAGTAATACAACACTACAGTACAGGCGATCCAGGTTCATTTCCTGCCACTGCCTGTGAGGAGTTTGTATGCTGTCCCTGTGACCACGTGAGTTTCTTCTAGATGCTCCAATTTCTTCCCATGGTCCAAAGATGTACTGGTTTGTAAGTCATCCTGTGATTAGGCAAGGATTTGCTTGGCAGCTTGACTTGAAGGGCCTACTCCATGCTGTAGCTCAATAAATAAATACAGAAATAAAATGTACTATCTGTACCCCAGATAGTTTTCGTGGCTTAAAGCTGGAGGTTTATGGTAAAGGGATGGAGTGGTAGTAACTGGGGACTTGTATACAGTTGAGAAACTATTCTTCAGTCTACTGAGGGTGTTGAAGTATTGTGTTATTTCTCTAGGTATGCGAGTATCGCTCGTCGGTATATTTGGAAGTGGATAGCCATTTCCGGATGATTCATGAAGACACTAAGAATTTGCTTTGTCCATACTGTCTCAAAGTGCTAAAGAACAGTAATGCCTACCAACAACACTACATGAAGCACCAGGTGAGTGTCCCTTGCTACATGTCCTTAAGTGATCTGAACTATTCCTGAGAGCCTTGAGATGGAGAACAAAGGTTTTCTCTCTTTCCTCTACTTCTGTACAGAAGTAATTTGATTCTTGAGTTGTGTTAGCAATCAGGTTTATTATCACAGTTTTAAATGACTTAAATTTGTTGAACAGCAGGATGTAGGGCCAAAGCATAAAGTTACTATAAATTACAAAATATTGCCAAAAAAAAGTAAAAAGGTAATGTTTATGGGCTGATCAGAAATCTGATGGAGGGGAAGAAGTTCTTCCTGAATTGTTGAGTGTAGGTCTTCAGGCTCCTGTACCATCTCCCTGATGGTTTACTGTCAAGGGGGTGGCATGTACCAGGTGTTGAGCGTCCTTAATGATGGATGCCACTTTCTTGAGACAAAGCCTCTTTAAAATGAACACAATAAATTGGGAGGGTTGTGCCTGTGATGAGCTGGCTAAGTTTGCAGTCCTGTGCAGTGGATCATCCAGAACAGGTGGTGATGCAACCACTTGGAATGCTCTCCACTGTACCTCTGTAGAAATTTGCAAGAGTCTTTGGTGACATACAAAAAACTCCTTGTACTCCCAATAAAGTAGAACCACTGGGATGCCCTCTTCACAATTGTGTTAACATGTTGGACTCAGAATAGATCCTCCAAGATGGTGACACTCAGAAATTTAAATCTGTTCCGACTTTTCACTGCTGAACCTTCAATGAGTACTTGTGTGTTTTCCTGATCTCCCCTTCCTGGAGTCCACAATCATTTGTTGTTGTGACATCACTATCTATCTCACCAGCCAATCTATCTCGCTCCTGCAAGCCTCCTCATCACCACCTGAAATTTGGCAAACAACTGTAATGTCGTCTGTGAATTTATGGATGGTGTGTGAGCTGTCCCTAGCAGAGTCAGGGGTTTGGAGAGAGTAGTGCAGTGGGCTAAGCTTAGATCCCAGAGGTGCATCTGCATTGATCCTCAGCAAGAAAGAGAAGTTTATATCAATCTATCCTGCCTGTGGTCTCCCAATGAGGAAGTAGAGGATTCCCTTGAAGAGGGAGGTTTAGAAGCTTGGTGGTCAATGCTGAGGAGATAATGGTGTTGAATGCTGAGCTGTAATCAATAAAGAACAGCTTAACGTGCTTTTTATTGTCTCAGTGCCCCAAAACAGAATGGTGAACCAGTGAGATGCATCCACTGTCGATCTGTTGTGGCCAAAGGCGAATTGCATGTCATCCAGGGTCCAGCAGTTGATTCAAACCATAACCGCTTCCAAGTGCATGTTGCCTTCTTTATCCTTTAGCGGCCTCACCTTCATTCTTTTCATCCTTCTGTTCTTCATGTATGCATAGAACACCTTGGGGTTCTCCTTAATCTTACATGCCAAGGCCTTCTCATGCCCCCTTCGAGCTCTCCTAAGTCCTTTCTTAAGCTCCTTCCTGGCTACCCTATATTTCTCATGAGCCCCTCCTGCTTCCTGCTTTCTTATATCTAACATATGCTTCCTTCCTCTTGACAAGTTGCCTCACGTGTTTTATCAGCCATGGTTCCCTTTTCCTACCATTTTTTCCTTGTCTCAGTGGGACAAACCTATCCTGAACCCAGCACAAGTGGTCCCTAAACTTCCTCCACATTACTTCCATGCTTTCACCCTTAAACATCTGTTTCCAATAGTTCCTGGCTCATCCCTTCATAGTTAGCCCTTCCCCAGTTAAGCACTTTCCCATTTTGTCTGTTTTTATCCTTTTCCATGGCTGTGCTGAAGCTAAGGGAGTTATGGTCACTCTCACCAAAATGCTCCCCCGCCAAGAGGTCTGCCACCTGACCAGGTTCATTACCGAGAACTTGATCCAGTATGGTCTCTCCTCTTGTTGGCCGGTCCACATACTGTGTCAAGAATCCTTCTTGAACATGCCTGACAAATTCAGCCCCATTTATCTCCCTTAGAGTCAGGAGGTGCCAGTCCGTATGAGGGAAGTTGAAATCACCCATAACTACAACCCTGTATTTCCTGCACTATTGTAAAAATCTGCCTGCTTATCTGCTCCTCTGTGTCCCAAGGGCTATTTGGGGGCCTATAGATTATTCCCAGCACATTGATTGATCCCTTCCTATTTCTGACTTCCACCCACACCGACTCAGTGGACAACCCCTCTAACTGGCTACATTTGTTTTGACCCCTGCCTGTCCTTCCTCACCAATTCAGAACACATCCATCATGCCTTTTCCTTCTACCCTAATCTCTGCACTCACATTCTGATTCCCACCCCCCGCCAAACTAGTTTAAACCCTCCCCAACAGCTCTAGCAAACCTGCCTGCCAGTATATTGGTCCCTTTCCAATTCAGATGCAGCCTGTCCTTTTTGTACCTTTCCCAGAAGAGATCCCAATGATCCAGAAATCTGAACCCCTGCCCCCTTCACCAATTCTTCAGCCACGCATTCATCTGCCATAACTTCCTGTTCCTACCTTCTTTGTCTCGTGGCACAGGCAGCAATCCCGAGATTACCTTGAGGTCCTGTTTTTTAACTTCTTTCCTAACTCCCTATATTCCTTCTTCAGGACCTAATCCCTACCCAAATCTATGTCATTGGTCCCCACATGGACCACGACATCTGGCTACTCACCCTTTTTCCTGAGAAGACCGAGAACTCGATCCGAGGTACTGCAGACCCTGGCACTAGTGAGGCAACAGATCATCTGGGATTCAACTCTCTCTCAGAGCCTCTTATCTGTCCCCCTAACTATCGAATGCCCTATCACTACTGCTCTCCTCTTCTCCCTCCTTCATTTCTGAGCTGAGGGTCCAGTCTCGGTGCCAGAGATGGACCACTACAACTTGTCCCTGGTAGGTCATCCCCACCAACAGTATTCAAAACAGTATACTTTTGTTGATGGGAACGGCCACAGGGGTGCTCTCTCTTTCTGTCTATTTCCCTTCCCTCTCCTGACAGTCACCCAGTTCTGTCTCCTGACTTTTAGGGGTGACTGTCTCCCTGAAACTCAGATCTGTTACTGCCTCTGCCTCCCAAATGATCCAAAGTTCATCCAGCTCCAGTTCCCTAACTCGGTTTGACAGGAGCTGCAGCTGGAAGCACCTTTTGTTTTGCAGGTATAGTCATCAGAGACAATTGTGCTATCCCTGACTTCCCACATCCTACAATCGGAACACTGGACTGCTCTGTCTACTGCCTCCATTACCAACTCCTAAGTTAATTAAATTAATTAAAGAAACTTACCCAGCCTTACCTCACTGGGAATAAGCTCGTCATCTGCCTCTTCTTGCCGAAGCCTCTTGAGCCAAAGCCTGAAAGCTCCACTCCTTCACTGGCCCACTCACTCACTGGCTGCTCTGCTTGAACTATCCCTCTTTTTATTTGTTCGAGTTTTTCAATTTTCGATTGCCCAGTCAGCTGCTTTCTGCTGAGTCTGAGCTATTCAAATCTTGATTGCCCAATCAACTGCTTTCTGCTGAGTTTTGATTGCCTAATCAACTGCTTTCTGCTGAGGAGGTTGGGGAGGTCCTAAATGAATACTTTGCTTCAGTATTCACAAGTGAAAAGGACCTTGATCAGGGTGAGGTCGAAATAGAACAGGCTTGTGTGCTGGACAGTGTGGAGATTAAGGAAGAAGTAGTGTTGGATCTTCTTAAAAACATCAAGATTGAGAAGTCTCCAGGGCCGTATGTAATGTACCCCAGCTTGCCGTGGGAAGTGAGAGAAGAGATCGCTGGAGCAGTAGCTATGATCTTTGACTCCTCTTTGGCTGCAGGGGAGGTGTCGGAGGATTGGAGAATGGCAAATGTAGTTCCCTTGTTTAAAAAAGGTAATAGGGAGAATCCTGGGAACTATAGACCGGTGAGTCTTATGTTGGTGGTCTGCAAACTATTGAAAAGGGTTCTTAAGGATAGGATCTACGAGAATTTGGAGAAGTATGGTCTACTTAAGGATAGTCAACGTGGATTTATGAAGGGAAGTTTGTGCCTTATGAGCCTAATTGAGTTTTTTGAAGAGGTAACAAAAGAAATTTGATGAGGGTAGGGCAGTAGATGTAGTCTACATGGATTTTAGCAAGGTATTTGACAAAGGCCCCCACGAGAGACTGATCCAGGAAGTCATGAGGCATGGGATCAGTGTAACCTTGGCTGTTTGATTTTTTAAAAATTGGCTTACAGGAAGAAAGCAGAGGGTAGTAGTGAAAGTTAAGTATTCTGCCTGGAGGTCAGTGACTAGTGGAGTGCCGCAAGGATCTGTCCTGGGACCCCTGCTCTTTGTGATTTTTATAAATGACCTGGATGTAGAGTCAGGAAGATGGGTGAGTAAGTTTGTGAATGACACAAAGATTGGAGGAGTTGTGGATGGAGCTGTAGGCTGTAGAAGGTTACAAGAGGATATAGACAGGATGCAGAGTTGGGCAGGAAAGTGGCAGATGGAGTTCAGTCCGGATAAGTGTGAGGTGATGCATTTTGTAAGGACAGACCGGAAGGCTGAGTACAGGGTTAATGGTCGGTTACTTAAGAGTGTGGATGAACAGAGAGACCTTGGGGTTCAAATCCATACATCCCCCAAGGTCACTGCACAGGTTGATAGGATAGTTAAGAAGGCCTATGGGATGTTAGGCTTCATTAATAGGGAGATTGAGTTCAAGAGTAGAGAGGTCATGTTGCAACTCTGGAAATCTCTGCAGAGACTGCACTTAGAGTATTAGAGTATCACCTCATTATAGGAAGGATGTGGAAGCTATGGAGAGAGTGCAGAGGATATTTACCAGGATGTTACCTGTATTGAAAAACAAGTCTTATGAGGCAAGGTTAGCGGAGCTGGGACTTTTCTCTTTGGAGCGTAGAAGCATGAGAGGGGACTTGATAGAGATTATGAGTGGCATAGATAGGGTGGATAGCCAATACCTGTTTCCCAGGGCATGAATAGCAAACACTAGGGGGCATATGTACAGAGTTAAGGGAGGGAAGTTTAGGGGAGACATCAGGGGTAAGTTTTTTTTACAGAGGGTTGTGGGTGCCTGGAATGACTTGCCAGGGATGGTGATGGAGGCTAAAACATTAGGGGTATTTAAGAGCCTCTTGGACAAGCACATGGATGAAAGAAAAATAGAGGCTTATGGGGTAGTGTGGGTTTAGTACTTTTTTTAAGGAATATATGGGTCGGCACAATATCGAGGGCTGAAGGGCCTGTACTGTGCTGTAGTATTCTAGTGTTCTAATAATCAGCACATTAGATACATGTGCTACTGGTTAGTAGTTGTTGAGGCAGCTCACTCTGTTCTTTTACTCATTTCCATGAATTGGGCTAATGGACTGGCATCAGTTGAAAATTTAGTGTCATAGGTGATGCTGCCTTCAGAGAGTTGTGGGTGGATAGTGGGATGGTGGGGTTTGGACCTGTGCAGATGTGCTCTAGGTCTTGATTCTCAAGTATGTTGGATTGGGAGTAGTGGGAATTTTATAGCAGACACAAGTGACTGTGGCTAGAAAATTTTATAGGTGTCAGCTTCTGCCTTTTTCTTAATTGTCTTGTCTTGTTTCAGAAGAAAATTGTATATCCCTGCAATAAGTGCAGACTCCAGTTCATCAGTGCCAAGGAGAAAATGGAGCACAAGGTTGATCACCACAAGACATTCAAGAAGCCAAAGCAGCTGGAAGGACTGCAGCCTGGTACCAAGGTTAGGAGTGTCCAATAATTCTAACCACATCTCTTTTCATTCACCGCCTCCTTATCATTTTCATACACTGATGCTTAATAGTTGCAATGCTCTTTTTGAAGTATTTGTCAAAGCATCTGCCAGCATCTAGTTGGCACGTGCATCCTCTTACAGGAAAGGAAAAATAAATACCTGTCAGTTTGAAATAGGGTAGAAGAAGCTGTTTCAGAGATTGAAGAGAGATGATGGGGTGGGGAGAAAATGGAACACCCTACCCAATTCACAACCATGCAGAGGACTTATACTTCAGGAGCTTGCAATCAGTGTGATAAATTTACATTAGATGATTTCCATTCCAAATATGGACATGGGAATTTAAACTTTTTTTTAAAAAGACTTAGTTGACCCTTAAAGCCTGCTGCTTCTGAAGGGCACATGCGGTTGTTCATGGGTGCTACGCTGCGATGATTTGTTCAATGCACTGGATGTAGATCAGGGATCATGATTTTGAATTGTAAATCCATTTTTACTGTTGTAGGACATGAATGTGATGCTCTTTCTATTTTAGGTTACAATAAGGACTTCAATGGGCCAAGCACGAGCAGCTGGAGGGCCCAATCAGGAGGTCCCGGCCAGAAAAGTCTACCCTCCAGTTTTGATTCCTAAAACACAGGAGCCCCCAACTTGCTCAACTGTTCACACTGTTACTTCAGTTACCAAGCCTCCACTCAAACTGGACAAGAAGAAGTCTGTGGAAAGGATGATCACATTATTGGTTGACATGCAGGAAATCAGGTATATGGTTTATTTTGTTTGTCTGAATATGTTGTTCTAATATACAGTCATCTGTTCTATTAGAGGCATGGAAGCCACGTGCAATTAAATTATAAGTCATAATCCCCAGCTTTCAGCATGCTTCTGAAGGTCACTAGCTCTGCAGAGATAGTCCTTGCAGGATATTGTTGAGAATTGCCATTGCAATTTCCTGATGGTGCTGAGGCTGTGTTAATCTGGAGACGAGACTACAGATGCTGGAATCTGCAGCTAAATAAAACAAGAAACACAGTGGATCTCACATCATCTAATGGAGGGAAATGTTGCAGTTGGCATTTTGGATTGAGAATCTTCATCGCCAGATGAAAAAGTTTTACCTGAAGTGCTTCTGCCCGTTTACCTGCATGTGTCCTGCCCATGTAGTGGTTAGCGCAAGTCTACTACAGATCGGGGTGTTGGAGTTCAGTGTTCAATTTCAGCATGCTCCGTAAGAACGTTTGTTCCTGTGTGTGCATGGGTTTCCTCCCACAGTTCAAAGGCATACTGGTTAGTAGGTTAAAATGTCATTGTAAATTGTCCTGTGATTTGGCTAGGGTTAAATCAGTGCGTGGCATGATTCGGGCTAAAAGGCCTGTTCCGTGCTGTATCTCTAAATAAATAAAAGAAAACCAGAGTTCCTCCAGCAGGTTTTGTTTTAAGCCTACATTGAGTAGTTCTGTGTGTGCTGCACACTTTCACTGTATGCCTTGGTTGATTGTCGTTTAATGATCAGCAGTTTTGCCATGGTCTGGACATATTGGTTTGAAATTCCATTCCAGGGGCTTGAGGACTTAAGCCAGGTTGATATCCCTATTGAAGTACAGAAAAAAGTTGCACTGTCAGAATTGCTGTTATCTAAGGCCTTGTTTGGCTCTTAAAGTGAGCGCAAGATATCTACCTATGACTCTTTTTAAAGAGTAGGCCAGTCATTATTCACCCACCAACTGACGCTTAAAATAGACAGCATCATTTAAATGGCTGAAAATAAAAGAAAAATACCGTAAATCTAAAATGGAAAATGTGAGAAACACTCAGCAGGTCCCATCAGTATGTTTGGAATGTGATACACTATTGTTTCAGTTCGGGATTTTCTGACAAAGGAATTTCAACCTGAAGCATTTATTGTTTCTCTGTCCATTGATGCTGGCTGGCATGCTGAGTGTTTCCAGCATTTTGTATGCTTACGTTTTTCGTGAGTGTAATTTAGCTTCAGCTTCTCCACATTGCATTAATGACCCCAAAAATTAGTGGCTGGGACACGCTGAGGTCTGCAAGGTGTTGGGGTGGCTGGGCCTGATGTGCTTCAGTCTCTGCTTCTGACATTATTTCATGGAACGCTTACAGTCACAGTATGCTTTCTTTGAATTGCCAGTGAAACTAAGTTTAACTTCTGTGTTTATTCTAATCTAACAGGAAAGTGCATGGTAACCAGGTGTGCCTGGAGTGCAACTTCGACATCACTAACATCAACAACATCAGCAACCACTTCCCCACATACGTCCATTGTTCCCGCTGTCGGTACAGCACCAGCTGCAGCCGGGCTTACGCTGACCACATGATCAGGTAGGGCCACCTGGAGCTGGGGCCTGTTGTCATTATCAGCTGGTTACATTTCAGACCAAGCATATGTCAGTGCAGGAGGGTGAGAGGAGCAGAGGGTTTGGCTTCAGGATGAGTTGAGTATAGGGAGGAAGACGGATGTTGGCATTGATTGGTGTGGACATGCCTATTGAGTTGTTTCGGTCTAATTCTGTGCATTTGTTTTTTTATTGCATGTTGTCTTGTAATATATTTTTAAACTGTATGTGCTGTTAGAATGTTGTGTAGATGGTGCTGTCGATTACTGTGTTTATATTTGCATTGGAGACAGATCACCCTGTAATTGCACATTCAGGAGTCACGGCATCTAAGGTTGAGTAGGACAAGAGTAATCTGTTAGTTCAGACTGCACCAAAAGAACACCAATTTGATCTAGTTCAGCACAATTCTAATACAAGCTCCATGAACACAACCTTTTGAATTATCTATAAGTATTGCAAGCCATACTGGAGTTTGTTTTAAATTTCTATCCCTATCCATATCTTTCATAAATATATTTTAGTCCAAATTGAAACACGTTTCTGGAACCCTTGGGATCTGTGCTGGGCACAATGTTAATCTTTCTCTGAGCAGCAGAGCTGTTCTTTTTAAATATGGTGCATCAGTTGTAGGAAGTCTCCCTAACCTGAAGTCTGAAATGCTGTTAGTTGAGATTGCCAAAGTTGAACTGGTAGGTTAACTGGATTAGTACAGACATTTGATTAATTTTGGAGCTTGGCTGGAATTAATTAGTGCAGTCTGTACTATAGATTCAAAACTTGCCAGACCAGAGTGTTTCAACCTGTCCAACTTTGTTAGTAACAAAGCTTGTCATATATTCCAACTTTGTGTTGATATTTTCTTTGTTTAATTTACTAGCTGCTTCTCCGCCCAGTCATCGTTCTGTAAACTTTGTTGCCCTGCTTTGTATATCCAAGTTTGTCTTGTGTATTTGCAAAGTATTCTAAGGACTTGAGCAGTCACATGAGGTGTGGCAAAATATTTTGATCTGCCTATCTAAGGCACATGTGGTGGTGCAGTGTAAATTTCTAGAATGAGTTGTGTCCCGTGAGCAGAAATTGGGCAGAATGGGTTTGGACTTTGAGAATAAGAGGAGCATTTAAAACCTATAAACCTTCTCAGAAACTTGGTGAGGCAGATGTCAGAAGTTTCCCAATTTCTCCATTGGGAAAGCAATGCTGCACTTAAGAAAACTTCTTCACTGAGATCTCTGGCTTTTTCACTTAAGAATGTAGATGGCCAGTTTTTTTAAGCAGAATGGACACAGTTCTGGATGTGAAAGGAACTAAGCAATGTCGGTGGGAAATGAGAGTTAAGACAGGTTACCAAGAAGCTGAACAGTGAGTTCGGCTTGGAGCTTTGGGGATGCTCCTGCTCTGTTATTTTATTAACACAACTCTATTTATTCTGCAGTTACCACACTCAACGAGGGAAACCGAAATACTTGATGTTTGGAAAAATGAAAAAAAGGTAATTTGGGTTAGCTTTGCCTTTTATAATACTATGTTTGAAACGCACTCAACTCAATCCAACTCATAACTTCTCCAGAGCAATCAACTAATCATGCTGTTGGTCTGTGAGGTTAAAAGCTTGAATATCAATCAAGAATAGAGGATACTTGAAGTGATACAAAGCAAGTTCATCCTCACCTGGAGAAAATGATGGGCTCTCATGGTTCAGTTACACTGAGTCGATGCAAATTCAAATATTTTAGTGTAATGTAGACCCAATTCCAGCACCCTAACTAGCTTGGTTTGGACAGCCAGTTGCTTGCTAATTAAGCATTAGGAAGAATTATATTTTTTAAATCCTTGCTTCTGTCCAGATATCTCAGTGTTTGAAAGTCAAGTGCAGGAATCCTAGCAGTCAGTTTGCAGCCGACAGTATATTTTTAACAAAATGTATCTAGTATCTAGCTCACCTGTTTTATTGATGCAAGTTTAGGATCAGTACACTGGAGAACATGCACTTATTTTTAAAAAAATATCAGTGCAGTATTTTTCGTATCACAATCTTGCCTGCAAAAGTACGCCATTGATTGTATCACACTGCCTCAGTTCTGTGATGAAATAACAGCCAAGGTTACATGCTCAATCTCTGGGATGTAGGAGGGAAGATCACAGCCACTGTGCTACAGCTGATGACAAAATGTCCTCCCATTTGTTCGTTGATGTAAATTATATAAGGTGAGTGTCCTGTACCAACATGGTAAAATGTCTTTTCTTTCCTGACAGTGGCGTTTTGCTGGCATGCTCATCCTGTACATTTACTGTTGATAAAGGTGATGGGGACGAGATGGCACAACACCTGGACCTAAACCAAGAGCACGGCCCCTGCCGTTTTGTGACACTCACAGGTAGGGCACGCACTACTTGGGATTAGGTGTGGTTTTCAGTTGGCATTGCTTTTTTTAAATGTTCCTTCAAACTCAGCCTCTGAAATCTTGGGTATAGAGTCAGAAATCTTGTCCAACTTCTCTTATTTACAAGTATGCAAAAGTATTTAATTTTGATACTTTTGCCTGAGAAAATAATCATTCTCAGTTCTTAATGCAGCAGTCTTTCTCTACCCTTTCAGATGAATGCAAGATTTGATAAGATCAGTATAATACAACCGTCTGTTCTCACTACTGCCATCAGTGCATGGTGCAGGAGTCTTGGGTCCCATACTGCCAGGTTCAGAAGCAGTTGTGCCCTGCAGCCATTGGTTTTCTAGACCAGCTTCCCTCACCCTAATGCTGAACTGACTCCACGGCTGTGGACTCATTTTCTTTGCAGCATACATTCTCAGTATTATTTGTTTTTGTTTATTTATTATTTGCATAATTTGTCCTCTTTTGCACATTAGGTGTTTGTTGGTCTTTTTGTGTTTTTTCATTAATTCTAATCGTGTTCTTCCCTCCTGTGGGTGCCTACAAGAAAATGAATCGGAAGGTTGTTATATGGTATATGTCCTTTGATAATAAATTCATTTGAATTTACTTTGAAAATTGCAAGGAGATGTCAAAATCAAGGAGTAAATTTGATCAACTCTGGAGCATGCCTGTCTTTCACATCTCAAACTTATTTATAGAGGTTTTGCTCCTGTGGCATTAAATATTTCTCTTCCCACATGGGTAGTACAGTAGCACAGGGAAGAGCTGCTGGCTTACCACTTCAGTGATTAAGCCTCAATCCTGAACAGCTGTTCGGTGAAGTTTGCATGTTCTCTTTGTGACTGCTCTGTTTTCTTCCCACATCCCAAAGATGTGAAGTTTGTTGGGTTAATTGGCCACTGTAAAATTACTGCCAGTGTGTGCAGGAGGTAGAATCCGGGGGAGTTTTTGGAATATAAGGAAAATAACTATGAGTGGAGGAATGGGACAGCTCTGAGTCGAAGTGTGCTTCATGTTATGAAGAAATACGAACAATGCAAAGAATTAACACCCAATTTCACACATGTTTGCTCTTATTCCATCCTCCTGCCACCCTACCAGGGATAGGGTTCCTCTTGTCCTCACCTATCATCCCACCTGCCTCCATGTCCACCGGTTAATTCTCTGAAATTTGCGCCTCCTCCAAAGGGATCCCATCACCAAGCACATCTTTCCCTCCCATCCTCTTTCTGCTTTCTGCAGGAATCGCTCTGTACACGACTCCCTTGTCCATTTGTCCCTCCGTACTGATCTCCCTCCTGGCACTTATCCTTGCAAGTGGAACAAATGCTACACCTTTCCCTACACCTCCTCCCTCACTACTATTCAGGGCCTTAAACAGTCCTTCAGGTGAGGCTACATTAATACCCTCCTCTCCCCAACCCCCTTCACCATTTCTCATGCCCTTTTCCCACTCTTATCTTATTTCCTTGCCCACCCATTTCCTCCCACCATCTTCTTTCTTCCATGGCCTTGTCTCTTTCACCAATCAACTTCCCAGCTCTTTACTTCTCTCCTCCCCACACCTTTTCAATCTACTCCTCAGCTTTTTTTTCCTTGAGGGGTTTTGGCCCGAAACATCAACTGCACTTTTCTCCATGGGTGCTGCCTGGCCTGCTGAATTCCTCCAACATTTTGTGTATGTAACACCCAGTTTCTAACTGAGTGTTGGTTGAATTTTAAGTCAAAAGCCACAATGTCAATGGCTAACAAGGCAACATTTTTAATAATAAAAAGTATTAGCTTTATTTGTCACATGTACATTGAAACATACAGTGAAATGCTTCATTTGCGTCAATGACCAACACAGTCCAGGTGTGTGCTGGGGCAAATGTCGCCATGCTTCAAACCCCATTGTTGTATGCCCACAACTTAGCAACGCTAACCTGGTATGTCTTTTGGAATGTGGGAGGAAACTGGAGCACCCGGGTAAAACCCACTCAGTGACAGGGAGAGCATTACCTACAGTGCTGGTCTGAACCCTGATCGCTGACACTGTAAAAGTCATGCTAACCGTTACTCTACCATGCTCCCCTTGATGTGATCCTCAATTATTAAGTGATCAGCTTGCAGCTTTTAACCAGAGCTGACAGTTATAAAATTTTAATTCCCCTGCCTGTCCACCCCACTTTCACTCTGTTCAAAATTTTTATTTTGTATTTCTCCTGCCCTGTTTCTAAAGTGAACAATCAGAAAAAAGGCTCTGAAATGGCAGAGGAGACAGCACAAGATTTGGAATCATGGCTTCCAACTGCTGAAGATGAAAGCGATGAGGAAGAGGAGAAAGATGATGTTCAGGAGTCCAGCGCTGAAGAAAAAACAGAAGAAAGTTCAGGTAGTGGAAAGTTTTGTCAATAAACAGTTTTCAGAGTAGCATCAAATATTGAGGTGGGTCAGAATCAGATTTACTGTCACTGACATATGTAAAGTTTTTGTTTTGCAGTTACAGTACAGTGCAAAGGCATAAAATTACTATAAATTACAAAAATACATAGTTCAAAAAATGAGTAACAAAATGGTGTTCCGGGGTTCAGCAATCTCGTGGTGGACAGAAAGAAGCTGTTTTTAAATCATTGATAGTAGGTCTTTGAGCTGCTCTACTACTTCCCTGATGGTAGTGATGAGAAGAGAACATGTTGGAGAGTGAGGGTCTGTGATGATAGATTTCACTACCTTGAGGCAGCATCTCTTGAAGATGTGCTCAGTTATCATCTTTGGAAACATCTGTCGTTGTTCACAAATCTACATGTGATAAGGACAGGTCCAGGGTAAGCAGTGGAAGAAGGAGAACCATGAATCTTAATGCTGCCTCTTTAATAGAACTATGTAAAGAGCTGCACATGAGTAAAATCCTCAAGTGCCTTGTATTTAGAGGAGTTAACCTTAGTCAAAAGCTTGAATATTCTATTTTGTTACTTTCTAGATGTGTACTGAATGCATTTGTCATCCATTACCAAACCTTACACATATCCTCTTCTATAGGTCCAGCCACCTCTGAAGTGAAGGGTCCTGTTGTCAAGTAAGTACATGCTGGAAATCAAAACCGTTTGTGTATTGTGACAAGTTGGGCATATTTGAGTGAATTTGCTTAAAATCTAATTTATGTTTGTGGGATTGATGGGTTGGGCTGTTGTGATTAGTGTCCTGTATTCCTAGGGTAGCAAAAGGTGTTCCAGTGTGGTGGGGAAGAATTGGGATTTGGCTATAATATCTGATTGCTCCTCATTTGTCTGTTATTGCAGAGCAATGTGTAGGTCTGTTGTATTTCCCTATACGTTAACATGACCTTATCTTCAACTTCAGCAAATGAACGCAGAACAATACGGCTTCTGCAGCCATCAGTCATTTCATTAATGGCCTGAGCCACTCTAACTCCCACAATGTTGTACCAATATTTTAACCTACTCCAAAATTAATCTAGCCCTTCATTTTACGTTACTCCATTTACTTATGTTGAGTCTCTAATGCCCCTAATATACAGTGGTGCTAGAAAGTTTGTAGAAAATTTGATCAGATCTTCACGTAAGTCCTAAAGCTAGATAAAGAGAACACAATTAAATAAATAACACAAAATTCATTATACTTAATTTATTAATTGAGAAAATGATCCAGTGATACATGCATTTGTTGGAAAAAGAATATTTCTGCAGGTCTTTTGCCTTTACCCTTGGGTTCTTTTTCACATCCTTCAGCATTGCACATTGTGCTCTTGGTGAGATCTTTGTAGGATACCCACCCCTAGGGAGAGTAGCAACAGTACTGAGTTTCCTCCATTTGTAGACATTTTCTCTGAATGTGGACTGATGAACACTCAGATCTTTAGAAATGCTTCTGTAGCCTTTTCCAGCTTCCTGCATCTCTACAATTCTTCTAAGGTCCTCTGAAAGTTGTTTTGATTGCGGCATGGTGCACATCAATAGATCTTTCTTGAGAAGAGCAGGCTCTGTCAGTAACCTGACTTTGTGTGTATTTTTTATAGGGCAGGGCCCCAATACAACCAACATCTTCAATCTCATCATATTGATCGGAATGCTTGACTCTAAATAGCTTTTGTAGAAGACATTACCCCAGAGGTTCACATACTTTTACCAGCAAGAAAATGTAATATTGGATCATTTTTATCAATAAATAAATGAACAAGTGTAATGTATTTTGTGTTAATTAATTGGATGCTTCTTTTCTACTTTTAGGTTGTGTGTGAAGATATCAAATTTTAGGTCATATTTATGCAGAGATGGAGAAAATTTGACAGAGTTCACAAATTTTCTAGCACCACTGTATCTGCCTCTCACCACCCCTGACAGCACCCACTGCTTACGTTTTTTAAAAAAAAACTACTTTTAACATCCTCCCTATACTTCCCTCCAATCACCTTAAAATATGAATTTAGCATTCTCTGTCAGAAGCATTCTTAGTATCAGGTGAGGTGGAATGCCAGTAGGGTCATGGGTCATGCTTGGAGTTAGTTGCCTGAGATGTAGATGCTTTCTAGTTGGTACAGGTTCCATTCAAAATAGAAAATGTCTCTTATCAAGCTCTCGCACACTGCAATTTTCTGGAATCAGATTTATTATCATTGACTAGTATGGCATGATGTTTGTTGTTTTGTGGCAACAGTTCAATGCAAAGACATGAAAAGTTACTGTAGCTTACAAAATAGTGCAAGCAAGGTAGGAATACTGAGATGGTTTTGAGGAAAAGCATTGATTTTTGTCTTTGTACTCTTGCAGGACTCAGGAAGTTACAACTGTAAGGCTCAGCACAGTCTGCTCAACTAACTATATTAATGCAAGGGTTAGTTCCCGTTCAGATGTTGAAAGCTCACCACCGTCACCTCCACCTCTACCTCCACCTCCATCTCCACCTCCAACTGCTTCCAGTAATAACAAAAGTGTTTTGTGTGCAGTACCAATCGATCAAGTTACAAAGCCGCCTACGAGTCCCATCTACATCGAAGACGACAAGAAGAGTTTGAGTCCGATAATTGTCGAGGAGAAGCAAGAAAGTTCAAGCCCAGTTCTCCTGGAAGAGAGGAAGAATTTGAGTCCAATCAGTGTTGAGGAGGAAAGTAGGAACTTGAGTCCAGTATCTGTTGAGGAGAACAGCAATGATTTAAGTCCTGAACACCACCAGAGCAACAACGATTTGTCACAGGAAGATGTTGAACCTGAGATTGAGCAGGAAGATCTGCCCTCTAATGGAAGACCCCTGTCTGAGCATGAGTTAAGGGTGGTGCTGCACGCCTTGTGCTGCGGTATGCAGGCTGCATTGGAGCATTATGCCAGCTCTCGGAGTCAGGTGGAGCAGTGGCTGAACGAGTGTGCCCAGCAACTTGACCTGCTGAATGCTGCCAGTAACACCAAACCCCCTCTTCTGTGCACGGAGGCTGAGGAACAGCTGGTTGAGTGGGTCCTGGTGCAGAGAGAGCAGCAGCTGCCCCTCACTGAAGAAACCTTCCTCCAGAAGCTGTTCGGGCTGCTAGGTCCTGAGGACCACCAACTGGCAGAAACTTGCCTGTGGGCAGTTGGGTTCTTTCTGCGGCACAACCTTCTGGCCTATGCCAAGGTCACGGTGGAGCACAGATTGCCAAAAGAGATGGAGGGAGACGTCCAGACTTTGCTTGAGTTTGCTCAACGACAGATAAACATGAGAGACTTCCCACGCCGGATGATAGCCAACATGGATGAAATCCCAATATTCCTCGACCCGGAGTCGCTCCACAGGCCCGATGGCGCACTGGGTAGCCTAGGGCTGATGGGGACTGGGCAGCCGCAGTTTGTGGTGATCTTCACCATCTTGGCAGATGGGAGCCTGCTGCCCACCATGGTCTTCTCCCGGGGCGGACTACCATCCTGGCTGAAGGTACCCAGCGACATTCTCCTAGAGGTAAAAACAAGCGGGCACAGTGAAGACGAAATCTTAAAACTGTGGCTGGCCAAAGTGTGGCAGAGGCATGTGTCTACGCGGCATGGCCGGAGCGTGCTGGTACTGGACCGCTTCCGCGGCCATCTGTCAGACAATTTCATCGATGGGCTAAGTCGCTGTAACTCCCTGCCCCTGGTCATTCCAGGGGGCTGCACCTCCAGAATACAGCCCCTTGACATGTGCATCAGCCAAACTTTCAGAAACTTCTTGCAAAAAAGATGGGCCGAGTACCTGAGGGAAGCCAAATGCTATCGGGACGTGTACGGCGATGTGCTGCAGACCCTGCTCAACTGGGTGGCGGAGGCGGTTGAGTTTGTAGGCTCCAACTCTGGAGTGGTACAGCAATCCTTCCTGTTAGCTGGCCTGCTTTCAGCACCTGGAGGGCAGCCCACCACCCAACAGCACAAGGTTGAGGTCCAGGAGGAACTGGTGAGCTTCCTGCAGGAGCAGCTGGAACTGAGTGGGAAGCTGGACGAGAGTGAGGAGGAAGCCCCCACGGCACCCCTCGACCCCAGGCTGCTGACCAAGCTGTTCGAGGCAGACAGTGACACGGAGTCTTTCTACGGGTTCCGCGAGAATGATTTGTAAATATCGCAAGTTTGCTGTTACCATTGTTTTTTGTGAGGAGGGCAAGAGGTTTAGATTGGCAGGAGTGCACACTGTGGCAGATGCCCTGGAGTCTGTGCTCATGCGCAGAGAGTGGGAAGGAGGCAGGACTAAAGCCACCGAGAACCAGAATATGCTGATCTTGTAAATTGCCCCATGCCCGTCTCTGCATGGCTCTGGTTATGCCAGCCAGATCCTCTGCCACTGATGGGGGAGGTGTCAAGAGGCAGTGCATCTTCACCTACACCCTCCCTCTCCAGTCTGTAATCCAAAAGTGGTCATCTGGTCACGCCTATGAGGGCAAGAAATGTTTTATGTAAAACAGCTGCGCACTCCTAAATTTGGTGTGAATTTCCTGCCTCTCCAATGGAGGCCTGTGATTTCAAAAAGTGTAGCATCTCCACAGGCGTACTGGAGAACACTAGAGCGTCACATGGTCGCACAAAGCTTTCACCAATGGAAGTATCTAGACTTGTTTTCTTTGCAGGGGTAGAGAAATACCCCTCTGATTTTTTTAAATCTGATTTTATCTTGGCCCTAGCTGCTCTTTGATCCTGGATGATGCACGCTCAACTTTCCCTGTCACAAACGGTTGGCATCAGCAGCTGGAGGTATCTTGCATCACAGGAGGGGGCAAGGGGGCATGGTGGTGCAGCACTGGGCTAGGGGCATGAGTTGACTGGTTTGGTGCCACCACTAGTGGGGGCTAGTACACCGGAGCTGCTGTGGCTGAGATAAGAGCCCCCTTCTTCCCCCCCCCCCCCCCCCACCTTCTTCCAGTGGGCATCACTGCCTTTCATGGTCCAGACTTGGGCCTAACTGCCCATTTGAGGTCAAAGGGTAAAAGTGAAGGGTTAAAATGTGAAGAAAAAAGATTGTGCTCCTATAACTGGCAGATCTTTCAGGCAGCACAGGTCACCACCAGCATTTAAAGTGATATCCTCGCTACAGGCCTGTACCGTGAGAAATGCCTATTGCTGATTCCTTCTGGCCTGGTTATAGCAGCTTACAGTTTCAAGCTTGCCGCAGCACGATTCCACCAAAGCAGTGGAAGTGGAATTCGGTTGTAAAATAGTTTCCAGTGTGATTCCTTCCATTTCCTTCTTTACTTGTTCCCATGACTTCATTTGCCCTGGAACATTTGACCACTGGCCTGGAGGCCAGCCCATGGGTGCATGGCTCACAGTTGTCTTTCTGCACCCAGTTACCATGTCTGGTGACTGATTTGCTGTTGACCATGGTGGGCATTATGTGCTGAATGCCTACTGATATATCCTGCCTCTGAACATCAAAGCTGGAGCTTGATGACCTATGTGGCCATTTCCCAGGACTTAAGCAAGGCGCTCCCCCATAATTATCAGCTGATTGACAAATAAGAGCAAAGCCTGTTTTTCTCTAATGGTACTGCTGCCAAATTTTGAATGTGTAGATGGCTCAGTCAATTACAACCCTGGTTCCCTCAATCAGATCCCACCTACCGGAATGGAGTTCTGTGCAAAAACCCAACGCTAGAATTGGGGAAAAGATACACCTATATTTCATTTGAGCCATAAGCTTGGATGGAGACTGTTCAATAATTGGGATGTTGAAGACTTGAAGTATCACGTGGGCAAGTGTCTGTTCTGCTACGTAGATCTGAGGAGTCCTAGAATGTCCAGCCCTCCTGATGGGTGGGAGGGTGGCTCTGGAGAACAGGTGATGTTTGTTACTCTGCTGGGTTTTCTGACTTGATCTGATTCAGGTTTACAAGAACCTCATAGAAACCACCAGCCCATTTCATCCTGAGGCCAACATACTGTTTGGCTCCCACAATTTTACCTTTCCCACCAGCCAAGAAGAGACGAAGGCCAAGCTTCCAGTCTTGTACATGCTCAAATTTGTAATCTAGAGTAGGGTTTGGTGTGATATCCATCACAGTCAGCAGTCACTTAGCTTGGATATGAAAGTACATTTTTGGGAATGGGTGAAAGGATGTGTGGCTGGGTTATAGCACCTGTGGGGCTGCCTCTTCAGCTCAAGTTTACTTTGATGGAAATGGTGCAAGGGAACAGCTAAAGAATGAAATTTAGATCTTTAAAAAAACAATATGAGGGGAACTGCCTAAACTACTGTTATTTTGATTGGATACAGTCAGTATTGTACTGTAACTGAGTTTTTTAAAGAGATGTTGAGGTTTCAGCTCTTTGTGCATTGGAGTTGACTTAAATACTTTTTCACTCTGATGCAAAGGCAGAAGGAAATGCTGACTTGTCTCCCTTATGCACAGCCTAACCATAACTTCATAATGGTGATTCAGGGGTCTCACATCTTGACTCCAGTGACTGCTTTGCAGCCAGGATTTCCACACAATTCTGCCCTCCTGGTGAAGGTGACACAATTGCAAATACAGATTACAGTGTAGTTTCAGATGTCAGACAGATTCATGTATAAACTGTACTTGGATCAGCTCCAACCAGTATATGAGGTGATTTCACAGAGGAGCTGGATTTTTGGGTGCAGCCCATAAATGTAGCAATACCGTATTTTCCTAAAGCAGATGTTCTATGAGTGTATAATGTATTTTTAATCTCTGCTCAGTTATTTTGCCACAGTTGTATATAATTGATGTATATAATCAGTTTTACCTGTTTAGTTACATTTTTATTAAATGGGTCAGGTACCTCAGCCATGCAGACTGTGTTCCACCTGTCAGTCGGACCAGAGGGTGACTAAGCCTGTGTTATGGTTGGCTGGTAGGGTATTTGAAAATGTACATGGGATATAGGCTGGGAACATATTGGCAAATGGAACAGTTAGGGCAAAAGCAGGAGGACAACTAAATCCCACATTGGATCAGAGAACTTTCCAGGAAAATAGACTGTGTTAGGTTCAGTTAGAATGCTTTTTCTGGAGATCTGACCAGCTCCACACCTGCTGAAGCTTCTGTGATGTCTGTCCAGATGTACCACAGGGAGGGTGAGAGGGAAGAGAACTGAATAAAGAAGGTGTTCTATTAAACATTCCCTTCTGTTCTATGGGCACTTGACGCCCAGTCTGAGGTGATAAACTTCCCCTGATGACATAACAGGGTGTGAATAATCTGGGGCTCTGATTCAGACCTAGAATTGTGTCCACATTGCTTTAGCACACCCAGCATCACTGTTTTTGGTACCCTTGTTTTTCATTCTTTTTCTGCTAATTTGAAATGCACTACCAGAAAGAACGCTCAAAGAAGAAAATCAGCCCATTGCATATTGGAAATAGAAATATTTGCACTAAGGCAGGAATTTTGACCATAACCTCAAAATGGTCTTAACTCATTTGTTAAGAGAGGTGCGTAATTAACTTGCAGCATGTTTGAGTGCCCTCCTTGCTTTGATATTTAAAGATGATGTGCATTTACTTTCTCTAGTTAAGTCTTGGCTAACACATGGCAAATTCCACCACTTTTTCAAACATACACTTCAGATTGTAGCTTGAAAAAAAATAAGTATTTTCATCTTAAAGATTTTTGATCCAAAAAAGTCCTTATTCACCCATCCCCATGTGGTAAAGGATTGCATCCCTGCAATTTACAAAGTTTGTGTGATGCTCCCTATGGATTCCCACAAAGTTTGCAGATTACTTGGGCCAGTTACACCTCTTATCCATCAGTCAGTCAGTGCCTTCAGGAGTGGAAAGACAAGGAAAGCACCAAATTGCTCCTCCTGCACTTTTGTTCAGTGATAACATGGTTTGTAGAGCTTTTGCCTTTCGGGGCTATGCTCTTGGCAGTAAATTATCCTCAGTGTTTTTTTATCTGCACATCAAAGGCCACCTTGTTAACTGACGTGGATCAGTGAGCAGCAACTTCTGTTCAGAATTGCAAAAATATTTTAATACATTTTTTTTAAAAGGACACCAAATAATCCAGTGGATACGAGTCCTTTAAAAAGTGATGGGATGGTCCCATTTCTACTTTGCATTGGTGCAGAAAATGCAGATACTAAAAGGATGCATTGTTGGATTGGAGTGCATCTGATATGTGTCATGTACATGCTGGTTCATACTGCTATTTTTAGATTAGCAGGGTCACCTGTTCTGAGGTTCTTATGTTACATATGTACCGCACTGTTTGGAAAAAACAAATTCCACGCAATATTTTTTACTGATGAGTGTTAACAGTTATGGAGGGAAGCAAATTTTTTTGTATTGCAACCCCTTTTTGTGTATTGCAGTTGGGTTAGGGGCTGAAACTAATTTTGGTGTTGACGTTGAATTATACAGGATCCTGACTTGAGCCACTCTAGTCTCATTTAATTATTTCTTAAAAATAAATGTAGTTCCATGTGTTTGAATGGGTTTGTGACAAGCCTCGCGTTCGGTTTTCATCTTGTTACGTCCCTGATGTACCCTTCTGTCTTTCACCCTCTCCCTTGCCCTGTCTCAGTCGAGGAGCAGAGGCTGCTGAGGGAAGGGTTGCGGCTGGACAAGATCAAAGCTGTTCTTAAAGTGCACGGGCTGGGACAGATACTGTCCTCTGTATCCACCCCAGTGTAATGTTCAAACTTCTGTCATGTTTAAAGAAAAATCTTAGTTTTTAAAGCTTTAGTCAGTTCATTGAGCAACAACCATCATGGTTTTTATAGAGCATAAACTGATGTATGATAATTTGCATGGAATGCTGTAATTTTTGACTGTGTCACTGACTTTGTTTACTTTGGACTCCTTCATCCCCAGTTGCTTTGTAAGTATCCACAAAATACAATGTACCTGTAATTGAGAAAGTGACCAGAAAATAAAAGTCTTTTTTTTAAAAAAAAGCTTTTGTATAAACTAACCCAAATGGTCGAGGTTTTTTTTGCTTTATAGCTTAAGTGTAAACAGCTGACTGCTTGGAGAAATTGCTAGGGAAAGTTCCATTAGCACAGGACAGCTCAGTTACTCTGAGGGAGAGATTGATATTTCTGTTAATCAGCTGTATGTGCTCATGGTTCAGTCCTTTTATGTTTCCTGAGTTGAGTATGGCTCTTGACACTGGAGTGCCATTGAACAGACTTGTGATACGTGTAAGGAGTTTGTACATTCTCCCTGTGACAGCGTGGGTTTCCTCCCACAGTCCAAGGATGTACTGGGTGGTAAGTTAATTGGTCATTGTAAATTGTCTCATGATTAAATTGAGGAATTGCTTGATGGTGTGGTTTGAAGGGCCTATTCCATGCTGTATCTCAATAAAATAGAAAACCCATGAACACAGTGTGGAACATGCAAAACTTTCCCATGGACAAGCTTTCTGTGTCTGCAAGGTACTATCGCCACCATGCTATCGTGGATTGGAAGAACACTAAAACTCGCTGGGTGTGGCACTGTAAGAAGATGGACCATTGGAGCTTATTACCTCCTTCTCAAGGCATGGATGACTTGGAGTTGGGTCAGTAGATCTGCTAATGGATTGAAGATTTGTACATGACCTTTATGGGACATGCACAGCCCATTTGGTTCTTTGCTTTTAAAGTGTTGCCACTTTTGTAAACAACATGCAGCAGACTTGTACACAAAAATCCCCCACAAACAACAATAAGCAATAAGATTATGACCAGATTATTGTCTTTTAACTGAAGTTTGAAGTAAATTTATAAAATAAAGATAAAAAGAAAACTTTCCCTTACCTTCAACTGAAAGTTGAAGGGTCTTAGCCATTTGGGAAAACATACATGTTCGTAGTTTAATTTCTCAACTAGTGTCAATCTAAATGTTTGGAGTGGCACTTGGACTTCCAAGCACCACTTCCCAACTTGGAGCATACTTTTCTAGCTGGGTGAGTATAAAATTACAATGAACTGTCATATACGGATAAACCTCTTTTCCCTGCAGTCATATGCAAGTGCTTTGTTCCTACAAAGTCATTAACTGTGCCATATTTAGACCTAAGCACTAAGACTGTTTATACTTTGTGTTCAAACAAATGGCTATTGGTTTCTGTGGTAACCTGCCCGCCCATCTGCTATCTATGGCTTTGGCAGCATGGGCACACGTGACCTTTCCATTGTTACTTCTTCAGGCCTGTGTTATAAAGAACAATACTCTTCAGAAGGTTGCTTCTGGAATTCAGCTTTCCTGTTGTCTGTGCTCTTATCTGTACCAAGTACCCAGTTGTCATGTTTAAGCCCAGAACATGAACATCAGGGTAATTCTGTGCAGATTGTAGAGAAACTCTCAGGGCTTTTACCACTCAAAATGGGGCTCTTGGGCATAAAATAATTTAATGGGGGGGGAGGCAGAATCATGAGATTTCTGCAGGTACTGGAAATTCAGAGCAACACAAAATGTTGGAGCATCTTAACAGGTCAGGCAGCATCTATGGAGAGGAATAAGCCGTTGATGTTTTGGGCTTAGGTCTTCACTAGAAATTTTTAAGCACAAAGATAAGTGATGAAACACTTCGCGTCACAGTTACATACTTCCCTGTTTTAGGTGTAGACAAGCGGTTCTGTGCAATTATATACTTGAGATCTCAAGAAAACCTGACCAAGTTCAAGGACTGACAATCCACGCACTTCAAAAGCCACATTGTGCCACGGTATGAGAGATGGCTTTTTCATGCAGTTGTCATTATCCAATATTGAAGGTTGGCCTTGTTTATATTAATAGCTACTTGCACTTAATGTTCTTAGACTATGGTTGTTAACCCCCTCAGAGGGTAAGAAGTTCCTCTGCAGAAGGCAATGGATGATAATGGAGTATTGGAAATCTGAATGTACAGGTGTGTCCCAGGAATTGTTAAAATTTGTCAGTGGGGTTAATGAGTGAAGCAGCTGCTTCCCTCACTCCCCGTGGCTCATACTGCCTTCCTGCAGTTGAGGTGTAGACTCCAAATGAGAGCCTCAGACCAATTATTTTTCCAGCAGAACTTTAATTCGACTGTGTTCATGATCTGCTTCTGAAAGTTTCAGCAAAAGTTCTAACTTATTAGCCATTCACTTGTGCCTCTGAGGCCAAATATAGTTTTATTTGCTAATCTCAGCCAAAATTTCACACGGCTGGCTGCCCACTGGTAACCAGCAGTACTATAGGACTGTGAGATTCCCAGAAAACAGAACAAGAGCCATCTTGCCTAAAAGGCCAGGCAAAAGTATTTTGTAATAATACAGCATAGTATAGGCACTTCAGCCCATGGTATGCCAACCTTTTAACCAGCTCAAAGGTCAATTTAATCCTTCCCTTCCACATAGCCCTCCATTTTCTTGCAATCATGTGTCTATCCAAGAGTCTTAAATTTCCCTAATGTTTCTGCTTCCACCACCATCACTGGCAGCACATTCCACACACCCACCACTTATTATTTAAAAGAAAACTACCTCGTCCCCTGTGCTTTCCTTGAATCACCTTGAAATTATGCCCACAGGGTAGCTATCTCTACCCTGTGGAAGTAGTCCCTGGCTTATGCACTGTATCTAGTCCTCTTATCATCTTGTACACCTCTGTCCAGTTCCCTGTCATCCTCCTTTGCTCCAAAGAGGAAGCCCTAGTTTGCTCAACCTATCCTAAGGCATGCACTCTTATCTAGGCAGCATCCTGATAAATCTGCACCATCCCTAAGGCTTCTACATCCTTCGTATTAATGAGGAGACCAGAACTGAACACAATATTCTAAGTGTGGTCTAAACAGAGTTTAATAGAGCTGCAACATTACCTCGCAGCTCTTGAACTCAATTCCACAAGAAATGAATACCAACACATCATACACCTTATCAACCTGTGTAGCAACTTTGAGGAATTTACCTCTGTTCCTCCACATTGCTAGAAGTCCTGGCTTCAAGTTTGACCTTCTAAACTGAATTACTTTTATACTTTTCTGAAATGAACTGCATCTACCTCTGCCCAGTTTGGCATCCTATCAATAGCCCATTGTAAAATTGCTATCATTGAGGTCTAACAGTGATATTTGGAAATGATTATGGAGGTAAGAGATGTTTTTCCTGAAGTGGACATTTTTGAGAGGATGTAATAGATACTTAAAAGTGGTTGACAAAAGAACATTTTTTAGGAATGCAACTGAATTCAGCTGTACTAGAGCTAGATAAGATTCTGAAAAGAAAGGATTTGCGGTGTGAGACTTGCTAGATTTATACACAGCCAATGCGGACTTAATGAATGTGTTGGGATGAGGATATTGGGATTCTGCAACTCAATATAGATTGGGTAGGTGAAAAATAAGCAAATGAAGTATAATATAAGGAAAATGGGAAGTTAAGAGGCAAGAATGTGTGAAAATGCCAGGAGATCAGCCTGTCTGGCACCAATAATTATTCCGCAGTCAGTCACTTATATCACATTTCCCTATTGTGATGCTTAGTCTGAACAGCAACATAACCTCTTGACCATGTCTGCATGATTGATTAGATATTTGCATTAATGAGTGGATGTATCTAATAAAGTGGTCTCTGCATAAGATCTTTAGGAGAACTTGCACAAAATACTGGAGGAACGCGGCACATCAGGCAACATCCATGTAGGGGTATAATTGGTGTTTCAGGCCGAGACACTTCAGAATAGGAAAGGAAAAGGAGAAGAGGTTAAAATAAGTTGAGGGAGAGGGAAGGCATACAAGTTGGCAGGTGATTTGCTGATTTTTCTCTTATAGGTGAGACCAGGTGGGTGGGGGATGGGTGACACAAAAAGCTGGGAGGCACCAAGATTGCAGGTGCTGGAATATGGAGCAACAAACCAGCAGAGGAAGTCAAGCAGCATCGGAAGGAGTGAAAGGATGTTTGGTTTGATCTTGAAATTATTATTTCAAAGAAGTAAGATAAGGAAGGCCTACCATTCCATGCCCAGACCATGTTTTGGTAAATCTGATCACTTGCCTGTCCGCTTCCTACCTATATGCAGACAGGAACTAAAGAGTAAAGACCCAGAGATTAGGGAAGAGGTGGTTGTGGGAGGCAGAGGAGCAGCAATTGGTATTGCTTTGAGCTAGTGGAATGGGCCGTGTTCCAGGACTCATCAATGGATCTGAATGAATACACCATGGTTGTCCCAGACTTTATTAAAATTGTGTGGACAAGTGTGTCCCTACAAAATCATTCAGACTTCCCCAACCAGAAGCCCTGATTGGACCATGAGATTCACAATTTGCTGAGGGCCAGATCAGAGGCTTTCAAGTCTGGTGAGCAGCAAAGTTGCAAGAAATCCAGGTATAATCTCCATAAAGCTATCTCACTGGCGAAGTGGAAATTCCAGACTAAATTTGAATCAATGAGGGATGCTTGACAGTTGTGGCAGGGCTTGAATGCTATCCTTAAAGTTAAATTTTGCAACATAAATGACAACAGGGTTTCATTTCCAAATTAGCTGAATGCCTTCTCTGGTGGCTTTGGCCATTAAAACGTGGAGGAACCATCACAAACTCCCACACCCTCTGATAATATGATTTCGGTCTCTAAGGCCAGTGTGTGAGCAGCCTTCAGGAGGATGAACCTACAAAAAGCATATGGCCCAGATGGGGTACCTGGCCAGGTATTAAAGACCTGTGCTGTTCAACTGGTTGGTGTGTTCACCATCTTTAACCTCTCACTTCAACATCCTGAGGTACCCACCTGCTTCAAATAGACTTATACCAGTGTCTCAAGAACAACATAGTAACCTGCCTTAATGATTATTGTCTAGTAGCACTTGTATCCACAGTGAAAAAGTGTTTTGAGAGGATGGTAATGAATCATATCAAGTCCTGCCTAAGAAGCAACTTGGATTTATTTCAATTTGCCTCCCAGAGTAATAGGTCCACAGCAGATGCCATCTTATTGGCTCTTCATGCAACCTTGGAATGTCTGGACAGCGAAGATGCTTATCGAATACAGCTCAGCAGTTAATACTATCATCTCCTCAAAACTGATCAATAAGCTTTAAGACTTTGGCCTTGATACATCCTTGTGCAATTGGAACCTCAGTTTCCTTACTTGCAGACCCCAGTCATTTAAGATTGGCAACATATCTCCACTATCTCCATCAGCACAGGTGCACCACAAGGTGGTGTACTTAGACCCCTGCTCTTCTCACTTTACACTTTGAGTGGCCAAACATAGATCCAATGCCATATTCAAGTTCATTGACAATGCAGCTGGCAGTGAAATCAAAGGTGGTGATGAATCAGCATATAGGAGGGAGATTGAAAATCTGGCTGAAGTGCTGTAACAACAACCCCTTACTCGATGTCAGCAAGACAAAGGAGCTGATTTTTGATCTCAGGAGCATAGGAAACCAGAGCTCCATGAGCCAGTCCTCATCAGAGATGGAATGGGTTAGCAACTTAAATTCCTCAGTGTTAGCATCATGGAGGACCTGTCCTGGGCCCAGAAGGTAAGTGTAATTACAAAGAAAGCACAGCAGTGACTCTGCTTCCTTTGGAGTTGGCAAAATTTTGGTATGACATCTAAAACTCTGACAAACTTCTGTAGATGTATTGTGCACAATATATTGACTGGCTGTAATCACATTTGAATGGAAATGCCTACAAAAAGTAATGATCCATTATGGGTAAAACCCTCCCGACCATTGAGTATATCATCAAGGACCCTCGCCATCCAAGACATGCTCTCTTGTTGCTGTCATCAGGAAAATGGTACATGAGTCTCAGGATCCACATCACCAGGTTCAGGAGCAGTTATTACCCCCTGGACCAGAGGGGATACCTATACTCACCCCATCACTGAATTGTTCCCATAACCTGTGGACTCACTTTCAAGGACTCCTCATCTTCTGTTCTCCGTATGTATTGCTTGCTTGCTTATTTATTTATTTATTGCTTTTGTATTTGTACAGTCTATTGTCTTTTGATCCTTTGAAGGGTCTCGGCCTAAAACTTTGATTGTACTCTTTTCTGTAGATGCTGCTCGGCGTGCTGAGTTCCTCCAGCATTTTGTGTGTGTTACTTGGATTTCCAGCATCTTGTTTGAGTGTGGTCTTTCACTGATCCTATTCTTTCTTGGATTTACTGTGTATGCCTCTTAAGAAAATGAATCGTGGGTTTGTACATGGATACATGTATATACTTTGATAAGTTTACTTTTGAATTTTGAACTGAAATGGAGAGTTGATTACAAGATTGTGCAACAGTTGTCTTAAAAGCTAAGGTAAGTAGGAACTTCTCACAGGGGCTGGTGAATTTCCAAAATCCTCCCCAAAAGGGGTTTGTTGATTCTCAATCATGGGCAATTGAAATAGGAAGGAAACAAACTTTGAGAGATTAGATACTTAGGGCATGGGGAACAGAGTGGAGCAGGTTAACCATGATCATATTTATTTTATTTAAAAATACAATACTGGATAGGTCCTTCCGGTCTAGAGCTGTGCCACCCAGCAACCCACCTGTTTAACAGTAGCTTAATCACGGGACAATACACAATGACCAGTTAATCTACTAACTGGTTCATCTTTGGACTGTAGGTGGAAAACAAAGCACCTGGAGGAAACCTCTCATAGTGGTCATGGGGAGAAAGTACTGTACAAACGCTGGAATTGAACTCAGAACTCTGACCTGTAATAGCTAACTGCTATGCTGCCGTCAAGGACATGACAGTCATAAAGAATTGAGTGATTGATTTCCCCCTTATTTTCTGATGTTCTTGTGAGTATGTATACAAATATCAGTTGTGTACTGCATACATCCTTTAATAACAATTGTACTTTGAATCTTCGAACATCTGTTTTGGTTATTGATTCTATGATGATAAAATCTGAATTACTGGAAAAATGTAGTGCTTAGCGTAACACTACAACACCACCAATCACGGTTCAATTCCCACCCCTGTCTGCAAGGAGTTTGTATGTCTTTTTAAATCAGAATTGGGTTTAATATCACCAGCATATGTTGCGGAATTTGGTGTCTTTTTGGCAGCAGTACATTAGAGGGGGGAAATTGTAAATTGAGGTGTATATATAATAGTTAAATTGAATAAGTAGTGCAAAAATAGAAACAAAATAGTGAGGCAGTGTTCATAGGTTCAACATCCATTCAGAAATTAGATGAAAGAAAGTTTTTTTTAATGGAAGACCGGCAGTTGCCCAAGCTGCAAGTCTCCCCTCTCCACGCCACCGATGTTGTCCAAGGGAAGGGCATTAAGACCCATACAGCTTGGCACCGGTGTTGTCGCAGAGCAATATGTGGTTAGGTGCCTAGCTCAAGGACACACATGCAGCCTCAGCCAAGGCTCGATCTAGCGACCTTCAGAACACTAGACCAATGCCTTAGCCATTTGGCCACACGCCAGCACTTACATGGTACATCTGTAGAAAAGATGCTTTGATTTCCTCCCACATTGAGGCCCCCACTCATTGGACAGAGTTGGTCATTTAACTGATAGGGGAAAGGTTTAAGAGGAACTTGTGGGGCAACTTTTTTTGCACAAAGGATGGTATCCATGTATAATCTTCTGGTCAAGCGAACGATTCCTCAAGCAACATTTTCCAGTTAGTCAATCTCTATTTATTTTACTTTTTCTATGCCTATTGCTTGTTCTTTTTGTTTTGATTGTGTTTCAGAAACTGTTGGAGCCTGTGATGTGCATTTTGGAGTTTGATCGATTGATCTTGTGCTCTGCTGTCTCCAGAAAGGACTACGAGTACAGGCTGCCTCATATAGAAGACCAAAGACGGGGCATGGGGCCATGATCAGCTCCATTTCGAAGTGTTGAGGAATATTGAAGCATCGAGGTGAATGCAGAGGAGGTCAGTGGTCTCTCTGTCTCTCCACGGAGGCCAAGGGTCGATGGCAGTTGATAGCCGGGTCACCAGAAGGCCACAGCGGTCACTCTTCAGGGAAGGACTGAGTTTCAGCAGCAACTCCCCTCGATTCTGACAGGAGGATGTTTTTGAAATTCTAACATTTATGTGATTGTTGGACTGTGGTTTATATTGCTTTCCTCCAATTTTGGTTGGGTGATGTCTCAGTTTTTGAGTGAGGGAAGGGTTTGGGGTTTGATGTTCCAGTTGATGCTGTTTGTATGTGTGGGTGAGTGGTTAGATTTTTTTTTGTGCGAGAGAGGGGGAGGTGGGAGAATTTAGGGTTTGAGTTTTGTTTCTTTTTCCTTTTTGTGTGGGGAGGGGGGAATTGATGTCTTTTCAATGACAACCATGCCTTTTCTGTATTTCGTGGCTAGCTGGAGAAGATGAATATCAGAGTTGTATTGTACATTCAAACTTTGACAATAAAATGAATCGAGAGCCTTTAATCAACTGGCAAAGAATGTGGTTGATGCTATTTCAAAAGACTTAAACACAAGAGATTTTGCAGATGCTGAAAATCCAGACGCACACAATGCTGGAGGAACTCAGTAGGTCAGACATTATCTGTGAAAATGAAAAACAGTTGATGTTTCAGGCTGAGACCCCTCTTCAGGACTGGAAAGGAAGGGGTCTTTTAAAAGACAGGTGGATAGGCAAATGAATTGCAAAGTTTAGAAGGTTATGCGCCAAAGGGTGGCAAATAGAATAAGCTTGTCTGGAACTTTCTGATCAGCATGGCCAAAGAGGCTCGCTCTGAGCTATGTAACTCCTGAGAATGCTAAACTAATAGTTCTTGTTCAAGTCTGTCTCTGTTGACTGGGTTTATGGATTGCAATGTCTGTAGAGGGATAGCTGTCAATTTAAAGTAGCCCAGTAGATGGCAGTATCCATCAGATAGGAGAGTTAAATAGAATTAGTGGGGGGAAAAAATGTTCCAGAGACTCCTTGGAACAAGGGTAAAATCTCTGCACTGGCCCAGCATTGCTAAGGTTCCTGTGTAAACGGCTTTGGGGAGTGCGGTCCTTCCTTGCCACTCACTCTCGTCAAGCGCCAGCTTGCCTTACCTGAAACAAGAGTCTGCGAAAACCGTGCCGGCCTCATCAGCTACCTCGAAACCCACCCAACTGGAGAGAGGCGAATCATTCAACCTAAAACTACCTCAGAAGAAGAGTGGACCATGGGAGAGAGGGAAGGATGAGTCGAGCAGAAAAGATAGGAGGCCAGAGTTGCTCCAGCATTTTGTGTGTGTTGCTCTGGATTTCTGGCATCTATGGAATCTCTTGTGTTTATGCCTATCTATGTGAATTTAAATGTCTCCTAATTTATCTGTCTCTAAACTTCTTGCCTCTTCCTTTAAACTTGTGCCCTTGGGTTTGAGACGCACCGAGGAAGAGGGGATGGGATAAAGATTAGCTTTATTTGTCACGGGTACATTGAGTGAAATCCTTTGTGTCAACGACCAACACAGCCCAAGGATGAGCTGGGGACTGCCCGCAAGTGTTGCCACGCCAACACAGCATGTCCACAATTTACTAACTTAACCCATGCGTCTTTGGAATGTGGGAGCACCTGGAGGAAACTCGCGCAGTCATGGGGAAGAACGTACAAGCTCCTTACAGTCAGCAGCAGGGATTGAACCCTATTCTCTGGAATTGTAAAGCATAATGCTAACCACTGGTTCCAGTGACAACTGGGAGTAGCATTTAATCCCTTGCAAAAGGCAAATAGCCGGGTGAGGGTTGTATGCTTTTAAGCGTTCCGCCTGCCCTCCAGTACCCTGATCGACTTGAGCTCAGTAAAAAGAAAACTTCAGAGGCAGGGAAAATGATGCATGAAGTTTGCATCAGCAGAGCGGATGTCTCTACCGATATTTGCTTACATGCAGTGTTTATGGCGGGGAGAGTCTGTCTGTGTGTCACTGCCTCAGGCGCCTGTAAACTTTTGCTGCCTTTTTACTCAGAATCAGCTTTGATATCACTGGCATATGTCGTGAAATTTGATGTTTTGCGGCAGCAGTACATTGCAATACACAATAAAAACCATAAATTACAATAAGTATATACCTGTATAAAAAGAAAATCGAATAAGTAATGCAAAATTGGGGGGGGGGGAATTACTGAGGTAGTGTACGTGGGTTCATTGTCCATTCAGAAATCTGATGGCAGAGGGAAGAAGCTGTTCCTGAAACGTTGAGTGTGTAGAAAGAAGTGTTTTTGCTAGAATCATTGCGGGTAGAGTGTCCTCTCCTGAAGATCGTTTGGCTGTTCTGCATGTCTGTCTGAGCTCGTCCCATTTGCCAGTACTTGGCCCAGAACCCTTTCAGCCTTTTCTATCCATGTATCTTTTTCTACCACACTTGTGGAAAGCTGGGGGTGGGGAAGGTAACTGTGGCACCCACCCACCACCCCAGCAGCGCATTCCTGGCACCCACTCTGTGTACTTTAAAACGAACCTGCCCTACACATTTTCTTTGAACTTAATCCCTGTCCTTTGGTGTTAGAGATTTCCACCCAGGAGAAACTGACAAGAGAAAATCTGCAGATGCTGGAAATCCAAGCAACACACAGAATACTGGAGATACTGGCAATCTTCCTTATCTCTGCTTCTCAGAGCCCTCTATCAGATCTCTTCACAGCCTCTGCCCCTCCAGAGAAAGTAACCCAGGTTTTTCCACCATCTCCTTGTAGCTCGTGCCCTGAGCGCCACACTATTGTAGCTGGGGGCATCGGAGTTCAACACTGGCTCAGAATATACGTTCTCCCCATGAACCGTGTGGGGTTCCTCCGGGTGCTCTCTGGTTTCCTTCCACAGTCCGAAGACAGGTTAGTAGGTTCATTGGTCATTGTAAATTGTCCCGTGATTAGGCAAGTGCTAAATAGATGGGTTGCTGTGCAACGCGGCCAATGGGCTGGAAGGGCCTGTTCCCTGCTGTATCTCTAAATAAATAAAATTTCCGGACAGGCGCCCTTTCCAAAGTCCCCTAATGGGCGGCCAGAATTGAACATGAGTGATGTGTGGGCATCTTGTGGTCTGGGTTAGGGGGCTTAAAAGGCCCTGGGAGTTCTAGGATTCCATCTTGATCTTCTTGCGCAGAACACTCTCTCCTGTGCCTTCATCTTCTGACCTGAGCACTGCCTGCACCCCTCGTAACTCCCCTCCCCACCCCCTTGCTGGCCCTGGCTTCCACAAGCACGGAATTCTGCCACAGATGAGGACTGTGAAAGGGCTAATTGTAAATCAAAAGGCGCTCTGTGCTCCCGCGGGGCTGCAGGAGGGCAGGCCAGGACCCCTCGCTATGTTGCTGGGGAACTGCGGAAATAACACCTAATATTTCCTGGCTGACATTAACTCCGCATGACATGGCTGGGGCCTGGCAGGGGAGCAGTTGCTGCCGGCTCCGACTCCCTCTCCCTCTCCCTCCAGAGGTTTCAATGCCACAAGTGAAGGACAAGCAAACAATCAGACTCAAAGGACACGGATAACTTTCAGGATACAGAAGGAACGGGGTTCATTAACAATTTGTGGGTGGCACCCTGGTGCAGTGGGTAGAGTGACTGCCTCATAGCCCTGGTGACTTGTGTTCAAGCCCCACTTCCAGCACGGTGTTCTCCCTGTGAGCTCTGGAGTCTCTGCCAGGGGCTCTGGTTTCCTCCCACATCCCACATACATCTGGGATCAGTGGGTTAATTGGCCACTATGAATTGCTCCCCGATGTATGGGTGAGGGGTAGAATCTGCAATTAATTGGTAAGAATGTGGGAAGATTTTTTTAAAATGTATATCAATTAATAAGGAATTAGCGTCAATCGGTCACTATTTTGCTATAGGTCTCCCTATCTATTTATATAAACAACCTATCAGGGTCACTTTGTGAAACATACCAGAATTGATTGTGATTCAGTGCCAAGCATAAAACACGAGACAGTACCATAACAGACAACACAATAGGACCACAAACAGGAGAAAATCTGCAGACGCTGGAAATCCAAAACAGCACACACAAAATACTGGAGGAACTTAGCAGGCCAGGCAGCATCTATTGAGAAGAGTAAACAGTCAACCTTTCAGGCCGAGACCCTTCATCGGGAAGAACTGTCGAGTGTTTACTCTTTTCCATAGATGCTGCCTGGCCTGCTGATTTCCTCCAGCATTTTGTTGTGACAATAACAACCAACGATTTACAAGACAATACTGCAAACAGTCATGAGCAATCAACAATTACCAGAATGGTCACATGCACAAATAAAAATAATCAAATAATTGTGAACATATGAACAGATTAATCATCAACAGAACAAGGAGAGCAGGAGGGACTGTTTAACAGATGATGTGCAGAGACAGTTTGGGAATTACACCCAAGTGTTTTGTTGAGAAGCTGGATAGAAGCTTCGGTGATGATGTGTAGTCCTGGTGATGATGGACTTGCAGCATCTCCCTGATGGCAATTTAGTGAATGGGTCTCTGCTAGGATGGGGGGGGGGGGGGGGGGAGTCAGCAGCAATCTTACCAGCTCTGTACTTCTCTCTTGGTGATGAACTGACCTTTTAATGTTGGTAGCTGACAGCCAATAATCTCCACATCGTGGACCACTTGCTTGACCTGGACTTGGAGAGGAAGGAGGTGGCAAGAGGCCAAATAGCGTATCTATCCAAAGATTCATTCATCTTGTCTGTTCATCTATTTTTGCATATATGGTACTTTGTAGACACTTCTATATCTTGCACTGGACTGCTGGCTCAAAACAACAGATTTCCCAATATGTGTCAGTGGCAATGAACCTGCTTCTGACTCTGCCACATTCCCAGTGTCAGAAGCACCTGTTTCTGTTCAGTTTCTCTCCGTGGCTCAGAAATAGACCTCCCCAAAACCCACCAAAACTCAGCGAGAAGCCCTCAAGCCGATGGAATCTCCACCTCCTGGCTGTCTGACTCGGACAAAGGGACAGACTATGAGTCTCTGCAGGGTGAACGTTATGTACGTCCCAAATCAAACTTGACGGAGACTCCTATTAACTCCACGACTGCCACCAGGCAGATTTTAATCCTGCGAAGTTCAAAGTAAATTTATTATCGAAGTACCGTATACAACCCTGAGATTCATTGTCTTGTGGGCATTCACAGTAATACAAAGAAACACAATAGAATCGATCAAAGACTGCCCCACAGGATGCACAGACAGCCAATGTGCAAAACAGAACAAACTGCAAATATAAGAAGAAAGAGAGAAATAATAAATAAACAATAAATAATAGGAACATGAGATGAAGAGTCCTTGAAAGTGAGTGTATAGGTTGTGGGAACAGTTCAGTGATGGGGCAAGTGTAGTTACCCTCTGTGGTTGAAGAGCCTGATGGCTGAGAGGAGATACGCAGCGTGGTAATATCCTGCTGCGATATCACCGAGGTAGACATTAAACATGAAAGGTCCCACAGCCACCATTTAGAGTCATGGAGAATCAGGATCGTACCGCACAGAAACGGGCCCTTCGGAACGTTTTGCCCCTCTACACGAATCCCATATGCCCGTGTTAGCACCATAACCTCCTATATTCGATGCCTAGTCAAGTGCCAGTCTAAATGCCCCTTAAGCACACTGATGGTCGATGATTCCACCTCATCTTCTGCTAGCAGATTCCAAATACCAGCCATGCTCTGTGTCAAATAACTTTCTGCTCGCATTCCCTGTGATTCTCCTTCCTCTCAACTTAATCCCATTCCCATAGCTGCTGATTTCCCCTATCATGGGCAAAAAGTTCCTTTCTACTTCACTGTTTGTCTCATAAATATCTGACTCTTTATAGCGTGTGCAACAGAACAGTACAGGCCCTTCAGCCCACAGTGTGCTGCTGACCTTTTAACCAACTCCAAGATCATTCTAACCCATCCCTCCCTCTATTTTTCTATCATCCAAGTGCCTACTGTATCTGGGAGTCTCTTAAGTGTATCTCTTAATGAGTCTGCCTCTACCACCACCCCGGCAGTGTGTTTCACACATCCGCCACTCTCCGTGTAAAAATTCCTACCTCTGATGTTCCCCCCTATACTTTTCTCCAATTACTTTAAAATTATACCTCTTTGAATTACAAATCCCAGCAATGAAGGGTTTGCCCCCAGTTAGTTCACATATCCCAATCACGTACAGGTTAGTAGCTTAATTGGGTGCACTGTTATTGTGTATCTTTAAATCATTAAATAATATACAGCACACAGGGAGAGCCTCCTCCTGCATGTTCACAGTATTTAGCGTTTATATAAACCCTGTTGAAATATCCTGCCCTACCATCAATTCTCTATATCCTCTGTTTATGGGGCTGTAAATTAATTTTTTTAACAGTAAGCGCACAAAATTCCTATTGCTGAACTCTACATTTACACACTTGGATGTATCATAAGACCTAGAATTAGGGCATCTAGCCCATCAAGTCTACTCTGCCATTCCATCATGGCTAATTTATTATCCCTCTCATCCTCATTTCTCCTACCTTCTCAAGAATCTATTAACCTCCTCTCTATGTATGACTTGGCCTCCATAGCCAACTGTGACGATAAATTCCACAGATTCACCATCCTCTGGTGAACACGATTCTTCCTCATCTCTGTTCTAAAGGGACATCCTTCTATTCTGGCCCTCTGGTCCTAGACTCACCCACTACAGGAAACATCCTTCCCACTTCCACACTTTTCAAAACTCCCCCCTGCCCCCACTGAGTACAGGCCCAGAGCCATCAAACATGCCTCATACGTTAACCCTTTCAATCTGGGGATCATTCTCATGAATCTCTTCTGGACCCTCTCCAATGCCAGCACATCATTTCTTCGACAAGGAACCCAAAACTGCTCACATTACTCCAAGTGTGGTCTGACCAATGCCTTGTAAAGTCTCAGCATCACACCCTTGTTCTTATATTCTAATCCTCACAAAAGTGAATACGAACATTATATTTGCCTTCTGACCCAGCCTGCAAGTTAACCGTTAGGGAATCGTGCATAAGGAATCCAAAGTCTCTTTGCACCCCTGATTCTTGAACTTTCTCTGCGTTTAGAAAATAGTCTACACCTTTATTCCTTCTACCAAAGTGCATTACATACAATTCCCTACACTATATTCCAATTGTTTACCCATACTCCTAGTCTGTCCAAGTCTTTCTGCAGACTTCCTAGTTCCTCAACACTATTTACCCCTACACTTACAGTGGCGCTACAAAGTTCGTGAACCCTGTAGAATTTTCTCTTTCTGCATAAATATGACCTAAAACGTGATTAGATCTTCACACAAATCCTAAAGATAGATGAAGAGAACCCAATTAAATTGATAACACAAAAAAACTTCACAGGTTCATTATTGATAAAAATGATCCAATATTATATGTATTTGTAGGAAAAAGTATGTGAACCTTTGCTGTGACCACCTTGTACAGCAATAACTTCAACCAAACCTTTCTGGTAACTGTTGATCAGTCCTGCACATCAATCTAAAATTCCACTCCTCCTTACAAAACTGTTTCAACTCTGGGATGTTGGTGGGCTTCCTTGCATGAACTGCTTGCTTCAGGTCCTTCCACAACATTTCTATAGGATTAAGGTCAGGACTTTGACTCAGCCAAAACATGAATCATCTTTTTTAAACTGTTATCTTCTTGACTTACTCTTGTCTTTTGGATCGTTGTCTTGTTGCATTATCCAATTTCGATTAGCTTCAGGTGACAGACTGCTACCCTGTAAAATGTCTTGATACAATTTTGAATTCATTGTTCCCTGAATGATTGCAAGCTGTCCAGGCCCTGGGGTGGTAAAAGAGCCCCAAGCCATGATGTCCGTTCCACCATGATGTACAGTTATGATGAGGTTCTGGAGTTGGTGTGCAGTGCCCTTGTTCCTCCAAACATAGTGGTGTGCATTTCTGCCTAAAAGCTCAACTTTTGTCTCATCTGTCCACACAGCATTGTCCCAGAAGCATTGTAGAACATCCAGGTGGTCTTTTGCAAACTTGAGACGTGCAGCAATTTTTTTTTAGAGAGAGCAGTGGTTTCCTCTGTGGTGTCCTTCCATGAACACAATTCTTGATCAGTATTTTTCTTATAATGGACACATGAACGGAGACTTTATCAAGTTCTCGAGATTTCTGCAGGTCTTTTGCTTTTACCCTGTTACCCTTTCCACCTCCTTCAGCATTGCACATTGTACTTACTCTTGGTGTGATCTTTGCAGGATGCTCACTCCTAGGGGGAGTAGCAACAGTACTGAGTTTACTCCATTTGTAGACAATCTCTCTTACTGGGGTCTGATGAACAGGTCTTTAGAAATGCTTTTGTCATCTTTTCCAGCTTCCTGCATCTCTACAATCCTTCCAGGGTCCTTCCAGGGTCCTTCTAAGGTCCTCTTCTAAGTTTTGACTGAGGCATGAGGCACATAAACAGATCTTTCTTGAGAAGAGCAGGCTCTGTCAGTAACCTGACTTTGGCTTTTTTATAGGGCACGGCACCTCTACAACCCACACCTCCTGTCTTATCTCATTGACTGGAACACCAGACTCCAAATAGCTTTTGTAGAAGGCATTATCCCAGAGGCTCACATACTTTTACCAGCAAATAAATGTGATATTAGATAATTTTTCTTAATATATAATCGAGCAAGTATAATGTTTTTGTGTTATTTATTTAATTGGGTTCTTTTAATCTAGCTTTAGGACTTGCGTGAAGATCTGATCAAATTTTAGCTCATATTAATGCAGAAATAGAGAAAATTCTACAGGGTACACACACTTTCTAGCACCTCTGTATCTTCGTGTTGTTCACAATCTTGGCAACAAAGCTATCATTTCTGTCATTCAAATCATTCACATATAACATGAAAAGAAATGGACGCAACACTGATCCCTGTGGAACACCACTAGTCACTGGCAGCCAACCAGAAAAGGATCCCTTTATTCCCACTTTTTGCCTCCTGCCAGTCAGACAATCTTCTATCCATACTACTACCTTCCCTGTAAAACAGTGGGCTCTTATTTTGTTAAGCAGGATCATGTGTGACATCTTGTCAAAGGCCTTCTGAAAATCCAAGTAAACAACATCCACTGACTCTTCTTTGTCTATCCTGTTCGTTATTTCTTCAAAGAATTCCAATGGATTTGTCGGGCAAGATAGATCCCCTTAGAGTAACCATGTTGACCTTTGCCTCCAAGTACCTCAAAACCTCAACCTTAATAATGGACTCCAACATCTTTCCAACCACTGAAATTAGGATAACTAATCTATAATCTCTTCTCTGCTGCCTCCCTCTGTTTTTAATGAGTGGAGTGACAGTTGCAATCTTCCAGTCCTCCAGAACCATTCCAGAGTCTCTTCAGCTATCTCTGTCAGAACCCTGGGCTGTAGTCCATCTGGACCAGGTGACTTAACTACCTTCAGATATTTCAGTTTCCTAAGAATCATCTTCTTAGTAATGGGAATAAGGCTGACTTCTGCCCCCTGACTCTCTTGGATTTCTGGTATACTGCTACTGTCTTCCACACAGAAGGCTGAAGCAAAACACTTATTACATTTCTCCGCAATTCCGTCGTCCCCATTACTACCTCTCCAGCATCATTTTTCAGCGGTCCAACATCCACCCTCACCTCTCTTCTACTGTTAATATATTTGAAAAACTCTTTTGATATCCTCTTTTATAGTAAAGTATTGACTCACTTCCCTTCATATTTCATCTTTTCCACATGTTTATTTTTAGCTGCTTTCTGTTGGTTTTTAAAAGCTTCCCAATCCTCTAACTTCCAACTAATTTTATAGTTACTCTCCTAGTTTCTTCTCTTGGGATCCAACACCAACCTGATTTCCCTTTTTACCTACCTTTTCTATCTCCCATTGTAATTTGTTTCCCATATCCATCAGGATCTGGAGTCCTAAGGCAGTCCTACATTGAGTTCAACGCTGCTGGTGCCAAATTGTTTCGGTCTCTGCCGTTCCTTTGGGTTCATCAGCCGCGTGGAGAGGGGGAGCCTGCTGCACGGGGAACAGCTCGCTCTCCATATCGTACTGCCGTGGCTTGCGTATCAACTGCGTAGACAACTAAGACAATATCCATGGTCGACTCTGATCTCGATACTTGAAAGAAACATTTACCAATATAAACAGAATATTCTGGAAACACTGAATGGGCCAGTCAGTATCAATGGAGAGAGAAGCAAACAACATTTCCCCATCAGATGAAGGCCTCTGACCTGAATGTTGAAATCCAGAGTAACACACACAAAATGCTGGAGGAACTCAGCAGGTCAGCTGGCATCTAAGGGAAAGAGTAGACACTTGACATTTCAGGCCGAGACCTTTCATCAGGATCAGACCTGAATATTGATGCTTCTCTCTCCATGGCTACTGCCCGACCTACTGAATGTTTCCAGAGCTTTACTGGTCATCGTCTGCCTCTCTTTGGAGTTCTGAGACAACCTTTATATAACAATTACAGCACGGAATTATCCTGTCACCAGGTTGCTTCATCTTGCTGACAGTGGGATCTTGCTGTATCACAAGGGTAAGAACCCCAGTTTCTCAGATGTGAAGGGTTTTGGAAGACTGAGGTTGTAATGAAATTGAAAGTCCTCACTCTCCCCATCATCAGTTTTCACCTCTCTCTTACAATCTGTCTGTCTGGTTCTCTCTCTCTTTTCCCAGTGCTTATTCTCTGCGCCACCCTCTCTTTCTCTCTCTGTCTGCTCCTCCCCCTCCCTTTATGATCTCCGGTCTCTCTCTGTCTCTTTCTTCCCCCAGTTCCATCCTTCTTTCCTTCCATCTCTCTCTCTCCCCCTCCCACTTTCTCTCAGTCTCTTTTTTTCTAACTTTGTATCTTTCTCCCACTTTTTGTCTCTCTCTCTCCCACCCTCTCTTTCTCTCTGTCTCCTTCTTCCTCTCCTGCTCACTATTTCCATCCCTCTCTCCCCATGAGACAAGATTCCTTGTCCCCGTGTTGCAGTAATTCACATGTGAATTAGCAAAGGATTGCTCGGTAGTTGTGACACGGCAGGACTACTATCACTTCTTATAAAGTTAAATCAGGCGACGTGGGTGAGAGCAGGATTTGCTCCCAGATTTAGCTCAGTGCCTTCAGTACTCGCTTTGTCTGTCAAAACATGAAGAAACCCTCATGAACTCCCACATCCTCTGACAATGCTATGAATTCAGACTCCGAGGCCAAAGTGTGAGCTGCCTTCAGGAAGACAAACCCACGAAAAGCATTCAGTCCAGATGGGGTACATGGCCACATCCTGAAGACCTGTGCTGATCAGTTGGCTGTTGTGTTCACTGAGATCTTTAACCTCTCACTTTGGCAGTGAGTTGTATCCACCTGTTTCCAGTAGGCTTCAGTTGTACCGGTGCCCAAGAGAAACGTGGTGACTATTGTCCAGTAGCACTTACATCCACAGCGATGAAATTTTGAGAGGTTGGTGATGATGGAACATCCAATCCTGCCTGAGAAGTGACTTGGATCCGCTCCAATTTGTCTACAGGATTAACAAGTCCACAGCAGATGTCATTGCATTGGCTCTTCACACAACCCTGGAACATCTAGACAGGGAAGTTGAATACATCAGGATGTTCTTTATCGATTACAGCTCAGCGTTCAATACCATCGTCCCTCAAAACTTGTGAAATTGGATCCTGAATTTCCTCAGCAGGGATTGGCAATGACATCTCCCCCACGATCTCCATCAGCACAGGTACACCACAGGGCTGTGTGTTTAGCCCCCTGCTCTACTCACTTTACACATGACTGTGTGGCTGAGCACAGCTCCAATGCCGTATTCAAGTTTGCTGACGACACCGTCATCGTCGGCTAGATCAAATCAGCACAAAGGAGGGAGATTGAAAATCTGGCTGAATGGTGCCACAACAACAAACCCTTACTCAATGTCAGCACGACCAAGGAGTGATTATTGACCTCAGGAGGAGGAAACCAGAGGTCCCTGAGCCAGTCCTCACTGGAGGATCAGAGGTGGAGAGGGTCTTGGTTGTTAGTTTTTCAGAGGACCTGTCCCAGGTCCAGCATGTAAGTGTGACTATGAAGAAAGCATAGCAATGTCTCTACTTCCTTTGGAGATTCGGAGACTCGGCATGACAGCTAAAACTTTGACAAACTCCGATAGATAAGCAGTGGAGAGTAAATTGACCGGCTGTGTCACAGCCTGGTGTGGAAGCACCAACGTCCTTGAATGGGAAATCCTACAAAAAGTAGTGGATATGGTGCAGCCCATCACAGGTAACGCCCTCCCCACCAGTGACCAATCTACATGGAACGCTGTCGCAGGAAAGCAGCATCCATCATCAGGGACTCCACCAGCAGGCCAGGCTCTCTTCTAGCTGCTGCCATCAGGAAGGAGGTTCGGGAGCTTCAGGACCCACACCACCAGGTTCAGGAAAAGTTATCACCCCTCAACCATCAGGCTCCTGAGCCAGAGGAGATAACTTCACTGCATGTTCTCGATATTTATTGCTTATTTATTTATATTGTTTTTTTTTCTTTTTGCATTTGTAAGTTTGTTGTCTTCTGCACTCTGGTTAAACACCCTGGTTGGGCGGCCTTTCCTTGATTCTGTTATGGTTATTAATCTATAGATTTGTTGAGTATGCCCACAAGAAAATGAATCTCAGAGTTGTATATATTTACTTTGATAATAAAATTTACTTTGAACTTTGAACCAGCCTCACTTGTCCCAGCTGCCCCAACCTGGGGTAGTTCCCTCCCCTCTAAAACCTCTTTAACCCCGTGACCCCAGTTCGTTCTCTGTGTAGAAACAACAGAGGAACACAGTAGCGATGAGATTGAACCGACCCATTTCCACCTCCCCTGGACCCTTGGCCCCACCCCCCTCCCAACGTCCCACTGGGATGTCAGGACGGTTTAAAGACTCTCTGATGTCAACAAGCTCTGCGGCGGGATGGAAAACAGTAACAGATGGCTAATATTCACCGTCTCCGCCCTCCCAGCTCCCAGCCCTTCCCCCAGCCACTGCAGAGAGAATTCCAATCCAATTAAGACATTAGCACAGTTAACTGCTTGTTGCCTCTGGCGTACTGGGACAACCTGTGTCCCTTCTGCCTGCTATTAACTTCAGGGCAGCCACAACCTGCCTTCACACAGGAGACGGAAGGTGCAGGAATCCGGAGAAACACACGGTCTGCCAGAGGGACTCAGCATCCCACTTCATCTTTTCTTTTTATTTGGAGACACCGGCAGTCATTTTCATTTTTATTTGGAGACAAGTCATTGAGTATATTTAAAATGGAGGTTAATTAGTCAAAGGTTATGGGGAGAAGACAGGAGAGTGGGGTTAAGAGGAACAATAAATCAGCCATGATGGAATGGTGGAGAGGCTTGATGGGCTAAGTGGCCTAATTATGCTCCTAAGCCTTATAGTAACAGGCCGTTTCAGCCCAATAAGCCAATCTACACCCACGTACCCAATTAACCCCTTTGGACTGTGGGAGGAAACCAGAATACCCTCAGAATAGGACAGGGATGAGGAGCAATTTCTTTCACCAGAGGGTGGTGAATCTGTGGGATTCATTGTCACAGACGGCTGTGGAGGCCAAGTCATCGGGTTTATTTAAAATGGAGGTTGATAGGTGGCCATGATGGAACGGTGGAGCAGTCTCATCAACCGACTAGCCTAATTCTGCTTCTGTGTCTTATGGTTAAAATAGAACACACAGTACACGCCCTTCAATCACGATGTTTTAACCATCTCCTAGAATGATCAGTCTATCCCTTCCATCCTGCACAGCCCTCCATTCTTTATGGAAGGATGTTTCCTATAGCGGGTGAGCCAAGGACCAGAGGGCACAGCCTCAGAATAGGACCGAGGTGGGGAGGGATTTCTTTCGCCAGAGGACGGTGAATCGGTGGAATTCACTGCCGCAGGCAGCTGTGGAGACCAGTGATCGAGGGAACCCATGTGGTTATGGAGAACGTGCGAACGGTTAGCTGGCACTGCAATGGTGTGACACTGAGCCTTTCACCGAACCCCAGTGTGTCAGTGCAGGAGCTTTGATGGGAGTCAGGAATACATGCACAGAAAGCTCCCACAAACAGCAATGTAATAAAGGCCCAGGCTATTTTATTGACAAATATTGATTTGTAAAATGTTTCTTTGGGCGTTACAATGGCACAGTTGGTAGAGCCACCGTATCAGAGCTTGAGAAGCCCGGGTTCGATCCCGGCCGCCGCCGGTTCTCTGTCTGTGTGTGGAGTTTGCTTGTGATGGTGGGGGTTTCCCCCAGGTGGACTGCTTCCCTCCCACATCCCAACAACAAGAAGGGTCAATGGGTCAATTAGCCACTGGAAATTCCCCTCTGGTTGTGGGTGAGGGTGAGAGTCAGCGGGGAATGTGGGGAGAATAAATTGTGATTGGTGTAAATGGTCAACGTGGAATCAATGGGCTGAAGGGCCTGTTTCTCTAATGCCATGCATCATACACTCAGTGGCCACTTTATTAGGTATACTTAACTCGTTAATCTCATAAATATCTAATCAGCCAATCAAGTGGCAGCAACTGAAAGCATAAAAGCATGCAGACACAGTCAAGAGGTTCAATTGTTCAGATCAAACATCAGAATGGGGAAGAAATGTGATCGAAGTGACTTTGACTATGGAATGACTGTTGGTGCCAGATGGGGTGGTCTGAGTATCTCAGAAACTGCTGATCTGGGATTTTCACACACAACAGTCCCTAGAATTTACAGATAATGGTGCAATAAACAAAAATATATCTTGTGATTGGCAGTTT